>NW_026045272.1:0-123780 GCF_943734845.2 Anopheles funestus | reverse complement strand
AAAAAACCTAACTTTTTACCAAAACTAACTTTTTCGAAAAAACCTAACTTTTTCATAAAAACCTAACTTATACCAAAACTAACTTTTTCGAAAAAACCTAACTTATACCAAAACTAACTTTTTCTTAAAAACCTAACTTATACCAAATCTAACTTTTTCGAAAAAACCTAACTTATACCAAAACTAACTTTTTCGAAAAAACCTAACTTATACCAAAACTAACTTTTTCGAAAAAACCTAACTTATACCAAAACTAACTTTTTCGAAGAAACCTAACTTATACCAAAACTAACTTTTTCGAAAAAACCTAACTTATACCAAAACTAACTTTTTCGAAAAAACCTAACTTATACCAAAACTAACTTTTTTGAAAAAACCTAACTTATACCAAAACTAACTTTTTCTCAAAAACCTTACTTTTTCGAAAAAAACCTAACTTATACCAAAACTAACTTTTTCTAAAAAACCTAACTTATACCAAAACTAACTTTTTCGAAAAAACCTAACTCATACCAAAAATTAATTTTTTCGAAAAAACCTAACTTATACCAAAACTAACTTTTTCGAAAAAACCTAACTTATACCAAAACTAACTTTTTCGAAAAAACCTAACTTTTTCATAAAAACCTAACTTATACCAAAACTAACTTTTTCGAAAAAACCTAACTTATACCAAAACTAACTTTTTCGAAAAAACCTAACTTATACCAAAACTAACTTTTTCGAAAAAACCTAACTTTTTCGAAAAAACCTAACTTTTACCAAAACTAACTTATTATAAAAAACCTAACTTTTCCTCAAAAACCTAACTTATACCAAAACTAACTTTTTCTTAAAAACCTAACTTTTTCTTAAAAATCTAACTTTTTCTTAAAAACCTAACTTATACCAAAACTAACTTTTTCGAAAAAAACCTAACTTATACCAAAACTAACTTTTTCGAAAAAACCTAACTTTTTCGAAAAAACCTAACTTATACCAAAACTAACTTTTTCTAAAAAACCTAACTTATACCAAAACTAACTTTTTCTAAAAAACCTAACTTATACCAATTACTAACTTTTTCGAAAAAACCTAACTTATACCAAAACTAACTTTTTCGAAAAAACCTAACTCATACCAAAACTAACTTTTTCGAAAAAACCTAACTTATAAAAAAACTAACTTTTTCGAAAAAACCTAACTTATACCAAAACTAACTTTTTCGAAAAAACCTAACTTATACCAAAACTAACTTTTTCGAAAAAACCTAACTTATACCAAAACTAACTTTTTCGAAAAAACCTAACTTATACCAAAACTAACTTTTTCGAAAAAACCTAACTTATACCAAAACTAACTGTTTTTGAAAAAACCTAACTTATACCAAAACTAACTTTTCCTCAAAAACCTTACTTTTTCGAAAAAACCTAACTTTTACCAAAACTAACTTTTTCTAAAAAACCTAACTTATACCAAAACTAACTTTTTCGAAAAAACCTAACTTATACCAAAACTAACTTTTTCGAAAAAACCTAACTTATACCAAAACTAACTTTTTCGAAAAAACCTAACTTATACCAAAACTAACTTTTTCGAAAAAACCTAACTTTTTCATAAAAACCTAACTTATACCAAAACTAACTTTTTCGAAAAAACCTAACTTATACCAAAACTAACTTTTTCGAAAAAACCTAACTTATACCAAAACTAACTTTTTCTAAAAAACCTTACTTTTTCGAAAAAACCTAACTTTTACCAAAACTAACTTTTTCGAAAAAACCTAACTTTTTCAAAAAAACCTAACTTATACCAAAACTAACTTTTTCGAAAAAACCTAACTTATACCAAAACTAACTTTTTCTTAAAAACCTAACTTTTACCAAAACTAACTTTTTCGAAAAAACCTAACTTTCTCATAACAACCTAACTTATACCAAAACTAACTTTTTCGAAAAAACCTAACTTATACCAAAACTAACTTTTTCTTAAAAACCTAACTTATACCAAAACTAACTTTTTCTTGAAAACCTAAATTATACCAAAACTAACTTTTTCGAAAAAACCTTACTTATACCAATACTAACTTTTTCGAAAAAACCTAACTTATACCAAAACTAACTTTTTCGAAAAAACCTAACTTATACCAAAACTAACTTTTTCGAAAACACCTAACTTATACCAAAACTAACTTTTTCGAAAAAACCTAATTTATACCAAAACTTACTTTTTCGAAAAAACCTAACTTATACCAAAACTAACTTTTTCTCAAAAACCTAACTTATAGCAAAACTAACTTTTTCGAAAAAACCTAACTTATACCAAAACTAACTTTTTCTTAAAAACCTAACTTATACCAAAACTAACTTTTTCGAAAAAACCTAACTTTTTCATAAAAACCTAACTTATACCAAAACTAACTTTTTCGAAAAAACCTAACTTATACCAAAACTAACTTTTTCTTAAAAACCTAACTTATACCAAAACTAACTTTTTCTTAAAAACCTAACTTATACCAAAACTAACTTTTTCGAAAAAACCTTACTTATACCAATACTAACTTTTTCGAAAAAACCTAACTCATACCAAAACTAACTTTTTCGAAAAAACCTAACTCATACCAAAACTAACTTTTTCGAAAAAACCTAACTTATACCAGAACTAACTTTTTCGAAAAAACCTAACTTATACCAAAACAAACTTTTTCTAAAAAACCTAACTTATACCAAAACTAACTTTTTCTTAAAAACCTAACGTATACCAAAACTAACTTTTTCGAAAAAACCTAACTTATACCAAAACTAACTTTTTCGAAAAAACCTAACTTATACCAAAACTAACGTTTTCTAAAAAACCTAACTTATACCAAAACTAACTTTTTCGAAAAAACCTAACTTATACCAAAACTAACTTTTTCGAAAAAACCTAATTTATACCAAAACTAACTTTTTCTAAAAAACCTAACTTATACCAAAACTAACTTTTTCTTAAAAACCTAACTTATACCAAAACTAACTTTTTCGAAAAAACCTAATTTATACCAAAACTAACTTTTTCGAAAAAACCTAACTTATACCAAAACTAACTTGTAAGAAAAAACCCAACTTATACCAAAACTAACTTTTTCGAAAAAACCTAACTTATACCAAAACTAACTTTTTCTTAAAAACCTAACTTATACCAAAACTAACTTTTTCGAAAAAACCTAACTTATACCAAAACTAACTTTTAAGAAAAAACCCAACTTATACCAAAACTAACTTTTTCGAAAAAACCTAACTTATACCAAAACTAACTTTTTCTTAAAAACCTAACTTATACCAAAACTAACTTTTTCGAAAAAACCTAACTTATACCAAAACTAACTTTTTTGAAAAAACCTAACTTATACCAAAACTAACTTTTTCTTAAAAACCCAACTTATACCAAAACTAACTTTTTCGAAAAAACCTAACTTATACCAAAACTAACTTTTTCTAAAAAAACCTAACTTATACCAAAACTAACTTTTAAGAAAAAACCCAACTTATACCAAAACTAACTTTTTCGAAAAAACCTAACTTATACCAAAACTAACTTTTTCTTAAAAACCTAACTTATACCAAAACTAACTTTTCCGAAAAAACCTAACTTATACCAAAACTAATTTTTTCTTAAAAACCTAACTTATACCAAAACTAACTTTTTCGAAAAAACCTAACTTATACCAAAACTAACTTTTTCTAAAAAAACCTAACTTATACCAAAACTAACTTTTAAGAAAAAATCCAACTTATAAGAAAACTAACTTTTTCGAAAAAACCTAACTTATACCAAAACTAACTTTTTCTTAAAAACCTAACTTATACCAAAACTAACTTTTTCGAAAAAACCTAACTTATACCAAAACTAACTTTTTCTAAAAAACCTAACTTATACCAAAACTAACTTTTTCTTAAAAACCCAACTTATACCAAAACTAACTTTTTCGAAAAAACCTAACTTATACCAAAACTAACTTTTTCTAAAAAAACCTAACTTATACCAAAACTAACTTTTAAGAAAAAACCCAACTTATACCAAAACTAACTTTTTCTAAAAAACCTAACTTATACCAAAACTAACTTTTTCTTAAAAACCTAACTTATACCAAAACTAACTTTTTCTTAAAAACCTAACTTATTCCAAAACTAACTTTTTCTTAAAAACCTAACTTATACCAAAACTAACTTTTTCGAAAAAACCTAATTTATACCAAAACTAACTTTTTCGAAAAAACCTAACTTATACCAAAACTAACTTTTCTAAAAAACCTAACTTATACCAAAACTAACTTTTAAGAAAAAACCCAACTTATACCAAAACTAACTTTTTCTAAAAAACCTAACTTATACCAAAACTAACTTTTTCGAAAAAACCTAATTTATACCAAAACTAACTTTTTCGAAAAAACCTAACTTATACCAAAACTAACTTTTTCGAAAAAACCTAACTTATACCAAAACTAACTTTTTCTTAAAAACCTAACTTATACCAAAACTAACTTTTTCGAAAAAACCTAACTTATACCAAAACTAACTTTTTCGAAAAAACCTAACTTATACCAAAACTAACTTTTTCTTAAAAACCTAACTTATACCAAAACTAACTTTTTCTTAAAAACCTAACTTATACCAAAACTAACTTTTTCGAAAAAACCTAACTTATACCAATACTAACTTTTTCTTAAAAACCTAACTTATACCAAAACTAACTTTTTCGAAAAAACCTAACTTATAAGAAAACTAACTTTTTCGAAAAAACCTAACTTATACCAAAACTAACTTTTTCTTAAAAACCTAACTTATACCAAAACTAACTTTTTCGAAAAAACCTAACTTATACCAAAACTAACTTTTTCTTAAAAACCTAACTTATACCAAAACTAACTTTTTCTAAAAAAACCTAACTTATACCAAAACTAACTTTTTCGAAAAAACCTAATTTATACCAAAACTAACTTTTTCGAAAAAACCTAACTTTTACCAAAACTAACTTTTTCTAAAAAACCTAACTTTTACCAAAACTAACTTTTTCTAAAAAACCTAACTTATACCAAAACTAAATTTTTCGAAAAAACCTACCTTATACCAAAACTAACTTTTTCGAAAAAAACTAACTTTTTCTAAAAAACCTAACTTTTACCAAAACTAACTTATTATAAAAAACCTAACTTTTTCTCAAAAACCTAACTTATACCAAAACTAACTTTTTCTTAAAAACCTAACTTATACCAAAACTAACTTTTTCGAAAAAACCTAACTTTTTCATAAAAACCTAACTTATACCAAAACTAACTTTTTCTAAAAAACCTAACTTATACCAAAACTAACTTTTTCGAAAAAACCTAACTTATACCAAAACTAACTTTTTCGAAAAAACCTAACTCATACCAAAACTAACTTTTTCGAAAAAACCTAACTTATACCAAAACTAACTTTTTCGAAAAAACCTAACTTTTTCATAAAAACCTAACTTATACCAAAACTAACTTTTTCTAAAAAACCTAACTTATACCAAAACTAACTTTTTCTAAAAAAACCTAACTTATACCAAAACTAACTTTTTCGAAAAAACCTAACTTATACCAAAACTAACTTTTTCTAAAAAACCTAACTTTTTCATAACCTAACTTATACCAAAACTAACTTTTTCTTAAAAACCTAACTTTTACCAAAACTAACTGTTTCGAAAAAACCTAACTTTTTCGAAAAAACCTAACTTATACCAAAACTAACTTTTTCTTAAAAACCTAACTTATACCAAAACTAACTTTTTCTTAAAAACCTAACTTATACCAAAACTAACTTTTTCGAAAAAACCTAACTTATACCAAAACTAACTTTTTCTTAAAAACCTAACTTATACCAAAACTAACTTTTTCGAAAAAACCTAACTTATACCAAAACTAACTTTTTCTTAAAAACCTAACTTATACCAAAACTAACTTTTTCGAAAAAACCTAACTTATACCAAAACTAACTTTTTCTAAAAAACCTAACTTTTTCATAATAACCTAACTTATACCAAAACTAACTTTTTCGAAAAAACCTAACTTATACCAAAACTAACTTTTTCGAAAAAACCTAACTTATACCAAAACTAACTTTTTCGAAAAAACCTAACTTATACCAAAACTAACTTTTTCTAAAAAAACCTAACTTATACCAAAACTAACTTTTTCGAAAAAACCTAACTTATACCAAAACTAACTTTTTCTTAAAAACCTAACTTATACCAAAACTAACTTTTTCGAAAAAACCTAACTTTTTCATAATAACCTAACTTATACCAAAACTAACTTTTTCTTAAAAACCTAACTTATACCAAAACTAACTTTTTCGAAAAAACCTAACTTATACCAAAACTAACTTTTTCGAAAAAACCTAACTTTTACCAAAACTAACTTTTTCGAAAAAACCTAACTTTTTCATAAAAACCTAACTTATACCAAAACTAACTTTTTCGAAAAAACCTAACTTATACCAAAACTAACTCTTTCTTAAAAACCTAACTTTTATTAAAACTAACTTTTTCGAAAAAACCTAACTTTTTCATAAAAACCTAACTTATACCAAAACTAACTTTTTCTAAAAAACCTAACTTATACCAAAACTAACTTTTTCTAAAAAACCTAACTTTTTCATAAAAACCTAACTTATACCAAAACTAACTTTTTCTTAAAAACCTTACTTTTTCTCAAAAACCTAACTTATACCAAAACTAACTTTTTCTTAAAAACCTAACTTTTTCTTAAAAACCTAACTTATACCAAAACTAACTTTTTCTAAAAAACCTAACTTATACCAAAACTAACTTTTTCTTAAAAACTTAACTTATACCAAAACTAACTTTTTCTTAAAAACCTAACTTTTACCAAAACTAACTTTTTCTAAAAAACCTAACTTATACCAAAACTAACTTTTTCGAAAAAACCTAACTTTTACCAAAACTAACTTTTTCGAAAAAACCTAATTTATACCAAAACTAACTTTTTCGAAAAACCTAACTTATACCAAAACTAACTTTTTCTTAAAAACCTAACTTATACCAAAACTAACTTTTTCGAAAAAACCTAACTTTTTCATAAAAACCTAACTTATACCAAAACTAACTTTTTCTTAAAAACCTAACTTATACCAAAACTAACTTTTTCTTAAAAACCTAACTTTTACCAAAACTAACTTTTTCTAAAAAACCTAACTTATACCAAAACTAACTTTTTCGAAAAAACCTAACTTTTACCAAAACTAACTTTTTCGAAAAAACCTAATTTATACCAAAACTAACTTTTTCGAAAAAACCGAACTTATACCAAAACTAACTTTTTCTTAAAAACCTAACTTATACCAAAACTAACTTTTTATAAAAAAACCTAACTTATACCAAAACTAACTTTTAAGAAAAAACCCAACTTATACCAAAACTAACTTTTTCGAAAAAACCTAACTTATACCAAAACTAACTTTTTCTTAAAAACCTAACTTATACCAAAACTAACTTTTTCTTAAAAACCTAACTTATTCCAAAACTAACTTTTTCTTAAAAACCTAACTTATACCAAAACTAACTTTTTCGAAAAAACCTAATTTATACCAAAACTAACTTTTTCGAAAAAACCTAACTTATACCAAAACTAACTTTTCTAAAAAACCTAACTTATACCAAAACTAACTTTTAAGAAAAAACCCAACTTATACCAAAACTAACTTTTTCTAAAAAACCTAACTTATACCAAAACTAACTTTTTCGAAAAAACCTAATTTATACCAAAACTAACTTTTTCGAAAAAACCTAACTTATACCAAAACTAACTTTTTCGAAAAAACCTAACTTATACCAAAACTAACTTTTTCTTAAAAACCTAACTTATACCAAAACTAACTTTTTCGAAAAAACCTAACTTATACCAAAACTAACTTTTTCGAAAAAACCTAACTTATACCAAAACTAACTTTTTCTTAAAAACCTAACTTATACCAAAACTAACTTTTTCTTAAAAACCTAACTTATACCAAAACTAACTTTTTCGAAAAAACCTAACTTATACCAATACTAACTTTTTCTTAAAAACCTAACTTATACCAAAACTAACTTTTTCGAAAAAACCTAACTTATAAGAAAACTAACTTTTTCGAAAAAACCTAACTTATACCAAAACTAACTTTTTCTTAAAAACCTAACTTATACCAAAACTAACTTTTTCGAAAAAACCTAACTTATACCAAAACTAACTTTTTCTTAAAAACCTAACTTATACCAAAACTAACTTTTTCTAAAAAAACCTAACTTATACCAAAACTAACTTTTTCGAAAAAACCTAATTTATACCAAAACTAACTTTTTCGAAAAAACCCTAACTTTTACCAAAACTAACTTTTTCTAAAAAACCTAACTTTTACCAAAACTAACTTTTTCTAAAAAACCTAACTTATACCAAAACTAAATTTTTCGAAAAAACCTACCTTATACCAAAACTAACTTTTTCGAAAAAAACTAACTTTTTCTAAAAAACCTAACTTTTACCAAAACTAACTTATTATAAAAAACCTAAACTTTTTCTCAAAAACCTAACTTATACCAAAACTAACTTTTTCTTAAAAACCTAACTTATACCAAAACTAACTTTTTCGAAAAAACCTAACTTTTTCATAAAAACCTAACTTATACCAAAACTAACTTTTTCTAAAAAACCTAACTTATACCAAAACTAACTTTTTCGAAAAAAACCTAACTTATACCAAAACTAACTTTTTCGAAAAAACCTAACTCATACCAAAACTAACTTTTTCGAAAAAACCTAACTTATACCAAAACTAACTTTTTCGAAAAAACCTAACTTTTTCATAAAAACCTAACTTATACCAAAACTAACTTTTTCTAAAAAACCTAACTTATACCAAAACTAACTTTTTCTAAAAAAACCTAACTTATACCAAAACTAACTTTTTCGAAAAAACCTAACTTATACCAAAACTAACTTTTTCTAAAAAACCTAACTTTTTCATAACCTAACTTATACCAAAACTAACTTTTTCTTAAAAACCTAACTTTTACCAAAACTAACTGTTTCGAAAAAACCTAACTTTTTCGAAAAAACCTAACTTATACCAAAACTAACTTTTTCTTAAAAACCTAACTTATACCAAAACTAACTTTTTCTTAAAAACCTAACTTATACCAAAACTAACTTTTTCGAAAAAACCTAACTTATACCAAAACTAACTTTTTCTTAAAAACCTAACTTATACCAAAACTAACTTTTTCGAAAAAACCTAACTTATACCAAAACTAACTTTTTCTTAAAAACCTAACTTATACCAAAACTAACTTTTTCGAAAAAACCTAACTTATACCAAAACTAACTTTTTCTAAAAAACCTAACTTTTTCATAATAACCTAACTTATACCAAAACTAACTTTTTCGAAAAAACCTAACTTATACCAAAACTAACTTTTTCGAAAAAACCTAACTTATACCAAAACTAACTTTTTCGAAAAAACCTAACTTATACCAAAACTAACTTTTTCGAAAAAAACCTAACTTATACCAAAACTAACTTTTTCGAAAAAACCTAACTTATACCAAAACTAACTTTTTCTTAAAAACCTAACTTATACCAAAACTAACTTTTTCGAAAAAACCTAACTTTTTCATAATAACCTAACTTATACCAAAACTAACTTTTTCTTAAAAACCTAACTTATACCAAAACTAACTTTTTCGAAAAAACCTAACTTATACCAAAACTAACTTTTTCGAAAAAACCTAACTTTTACCAAAACTAACTTTTTCGAAAAAACCTAACTTTTTCATAAAAACCTAACTTATACCAAAACTAACTTTTTCGAAAAAACCTAACTTATACCAAAACTAACTCTTTCTTAAAAACCTAACTTTTATTAAAACTAACTTTTTCGAAAAAACCTAACTTTTTCATAAAAACCTAACTTATACCAAAACTAACTTTTTCTAAAAAACCTAACTTATACCAAAACTAACTTTTTCTAAAAAACCTAACTTTTTCATAAAAACCTAACTTATACCAAAACTAACTTTTTCTTAAAAACCTTACTTTTTCTCAAAAACCTAACTTATACCAAAACTAACTTTTTCTTAAAAACCTAACTTTTTCTTAAAAACCTAACTTATACCAAAACTAACTTTTTCTAAAAAACCTAACTTATACCAAAACTAACTTTTTCTTAAAAACTTAACTTATACCAAAACTAACTTTTTCTTAAAAACCTAACTTTTACCAAAACTAACTTTTTCTAAAAAACCTAACTTATACCAAAACTAACTTTTTCGAAAAAACCTAACTTTTACCAAAACTAACTTTTTCGAAAAAACCTAATTTATACCAAAACTAACTTTTTCGAAAAAACCTAACTTATACCAAAACTAACTTTTTCTTAAAAACCTAACTTATACCAAAACTAACTTTTTCGAAAAAACCTAACTTTTTCATAAAAACCTAACTTATACCAAAACTAACTTTTTCTTAAAAACCTAACTTATACCAAAACTAACTTTTTCTTAAAAACCTAACTTTTACCAAAACTAACTTTTTCTAAAAAACCTAACTTATACCAAAACTAACTTTTTCGAAAAAACCTAACTTTTACCAAAACTAACTTTTTCGAAAAAACCTAATTTATACCAAAACTAACTTTTTCGAAAAAACCGAACTTATACCAAAACTAACTTTTTCTTAAAAACCTAACTTATACCAAAACTAACTTTTTCGAAAAAACCTAACTTTTACCAAAACTAACTTTTTCGAAAAAACCTAATTTATACCAAAACTAACTTTTTCGAAAAAACCGAACTTATACCAAAACTAACTTTTTCTTAAAAACCTAACTTATACCAAAACTAACTTTTTCGAAAAAACCTAACTTTTTCATAAAAACCTAACTTATACCAAAACTAACTTTTTCGAAAAAACCTAACTTATACCAAAACTAACTTTTTCTTAAAAACCTAACTTTTACCAAAACTAACTTTTTCTAAAAAACCTAACTTATACCAAAACTAACTTTTTCGAAAAAACCTAATTTATACCAAAACTAACTTTTTCGAAAAAACCTAACTTATACCAAAACTAACTTTTTCGAAAAAACCTAACTTATACCAAAACTAACTTTTTCTTATAAACCTAACTTATACCAAAACTAACTTTTTCGAAAAAACCTAACTTATACCAAAACTAACTTTTTCTTAAAAACCTAACTTATACCAAAACTAACTTTTAAGAAAAAACCCAACTTATACCAAAACTAACTTTTTCGAAAAAACCTAACTTATACCAAAACTAACTTTTTCTAAAAAACCTAACTCATACCAAAACTAACTTTTAAGAAAAAACCTAACTTATACCAAAACTAACTTTTTCGAAAAAACCTAACTTATACCAAAACTAACTTTTTCTTAAAAACCTAACTTATACCAAAACTAACTTTTTCGAAAAAACCTAACTTATACCAAAACTAACTTTTTCGAAAAAACCTAACTTATACCAAAACTAACTTTTTCTTAAAAACCTAACTTATACCAAAACTAACTTTTTCAAAAAAACCTAACTTTTTCATAAAAACCTAACTTATACCAAAACTAACTTTTTCGAAAAAACCTAACTTATACCAAAATTAACTTTTTCGAAAAAACCTAACTTATACCAAAACTAACTTTTTCTAAAAAACCTCATTTTTTCGAAAAAACCTAACTTTTACCAAAACTAACTTTTTCTAAAAAACCTAACTTATACCAAAACTAACTTTTTCTAAAAAACCTAACTTATACCAAAACTAACTTTTTCGAAAAAACCTAACTTATACCAAAACTAACTTTTTCGAAAAAACCTAACTTATACCAAAACTAACTTTTTCATAAAAACCTAACTTATATCAAAACTAACTTTTTCGAAAAAACCTAACTTTTTCATAAAAACCTAACTTATACCAAAACTAACTTTTTCGAAAAAACCTAACTTATACCAACACTAACTTTTTCGAAAAAACCTAATCTATACCAAAACTAACTTTTTCGAAAAAACCTAACTTTTACCAAAACTAACTTTTTCGAAAAAACCTAACTTATACCAAAACTAACTTATAAGAAAAAACCCAACTTATACCAAAACTAACTTTTTCGAAAAAACCTAACTTATACCAAAACTAACTTTTTCTAAAAAACCTAACTTATACCAAAACTAACTTTTAAAAAAAAACCCAACTTATACCAAAACTAACTTTTTCGAAAAAACCTAACTTATACCAAAACTAACTTTTTCTTAAAAACCTAACTTATACCAAAACTAACTTTTTCGAAAAAACCTAACTTATACCAAAACTAACTTTTTCGAAAAAACCTAACTTATACCAAAACTAACTTTTTCTTAAAAACCTAACTTATACCAAAACTAACTTTTTCAAAAAAACCTAACTTTTTCATAAAAACCTAACTTATACCAAAACTAACTTTTTCGAAAAAACCTAACTTATACCAAAATTAACTTTTTCGAAAAAACCTAACTTATACCAAAACTAACTTTTTCTAAAAAACCTCACTTTTTCGAAAAAACCTAACTTTTACCAAAACTAACTTTTTCTAAAAAACCTAACTTATACCAAAACTAACTTTTTCTAAAAAACCTAACTTATACCAAAACTAACTTTTTCGAAAAAACCTAACGTATACCAAAACTAACTTTTTCGAAAAAACCTAACTTATACCAAAACTAACTTTTTCTTAAAAACCTAACTTATACCAAAACTAACTTTTTCAAAAAAACATAACTTTTTCATAAAAACCTAACTTATACCAAAACTAACTTTTTCGAAAAAACCTAACTTATACCAAAATTAACTTTTTCGAAAAAACCTAACTTATACCAAAACTAACTTTTTCTAAAAAACCTTACTTTTTCGAAAAAAACCTAACTTTTACCAAAACTTACTTTTTCTAAAAAACCTAACTTATACCAAAACTAACTTTTTCTAAAAAACCTAACTTATACCAAAACTAACTTTTTCGAAAAAACCTAACTTATACCAAAACTAACTTTTTCGAAAAAACCTAACTTATACCAAAACTAACTTTTTCTTAAAAACCTAACTTATACCAAAACTAACTTTTTCGAAAAAACCTAACTTATAAGAAAACTAACTTTTTCGAAAAAACCTAACTTATACCAAAACTAACTTTTTCTTAAAAACCTAACTTATACCAAAACTAACTTTTTCGAAAAAACCTAACTTATACCAAAACTAACTTTTTCTTAAAAACCTAACTTATACCAAAACTAACTTTTTCTAAAAAAACCTAACTTATACCAAAACTAACTTTTTCGAAAAAACCTAATTTATACCAAAACTAACTTTTTCGAAAAAACCTAACTTTTACCAAAACTAACTTTTTCTAAAAAACCTAACTTTTACCAAAACTAACTTTTTCTAAAAAACCTAACTTATACCAAAACTAACTTTTTCGAAAAAACCTAACTTATACCAAAACTAACTTTTTCGAAAAAAACTAACTTTTTCTAAAAAACCTAACTTTTACCAAAACTAACTTATTATAAAAAACCTAACTTTTTCTCAAAAACCTAACTTATACCAAAACTAACTTTTTCTTAAAAACCTAACTTATACCAAAACTAACTTTTTCGAAAAAACCTAACTCATACCAAAACTAACTTTTTCGAAAAAACCTAACTTATACCAAAACTAACTTTTTCGAAAAAACCTAACTCATACCAAAACTAACTTTTTCGAAAAAACCTAACTTATAAAAAAACTAACTTTTTCGAAAAAACCTAACTTATACCAAAACTCACTTTTTCTAAAAAACCTAACTTTTTCTAAAAAACCTAACTTTTACCAAAACTAACTTTTTCTCAAAAACCTAACTTATACCAAAACTAACTTTTTCGAAAAAACCTAACTTATACCAAAACTAACTTTTTCGAAAAAACCTAACTTATACCAAAACTAACTTTTTCTAAAAAACCTTACTTTTTCGAAAAAACCTAACTTATACCAAAACTAACTTTTTCGAAAAAACCTAACTTATACCAAAACTAACTTTTTCTAAAAAAACCTAACTTATACCAAAACTAACTTTTTCGAAAAAACCTAATTTATACCAAAACTAACTTTTTCGAAAAAACCTAACTTTTACCAAAACTAACTTTTTCTAAAAAACCTAACTTATACCAAAACTAACTTTTTCTAAAAAACCTAACTTATACCAAAACTAACTTTTTCGAAAAAACCTAACTTATACCAAAACTAACTTTTTCGAAAAAACCTAACTTATACCAAAACTAACTTTTTCGAAAAAACCTAACTTTTTCTAAAAAACCTAACTTTTACCAAAACTAACTTATTATAAAAAACCTAACTTTTTCTCAAAAACCTAACTTATACCAAAACTAACTTTTTCTTAAAAACCTAACTTATACCAAAACTAACTTTTTCGAAAAAACCTAACTTTTTCATAAAAACCTAACTTATACCAAAACTAACTTTTTCTAAAAAACCTAACTTATACCAAAACTAACTTTTTCGAAAAAACCTAACTCATACCAAAACGAACTTTTTCGAAAAAACCTAACTTATACCAAAACTAACTTTTTCGAAAAAACCTAACTTATACCAAAACTAACTTTTTCTAAAAAACCTTACTTTTTCGAAAAAACCTAACTTATACCAAAACTAACTTTTTCTAAAAAACCTAACTTATACCAAAACTAACTTTTTCTCAAAAACCTAACTTATACCAAAACTAACTTTTTCTTAAAAACCTAACTTATACCAAAACTAACTTTTTCGAAAAAACCTAACTTATACCAAAACTAACTTTTTCTAAAAAACCTTACTTTTTCGAAAAAACCTAACTTTTACCAAAACTAACTTTTTCGAAAAAACCTAACTTTTTCATAAAAACCTAACTTATACCAAAACTAACTTTTTCGAAAAACCTAACTTATACCAAAACTAACTTTTTCTTAAAAACCTAACTTATACCAAAACTAACTTTTTCGAAAAAACCTAACTTATACCAAAACTAACTTTTTCGAAAAAACCTTACTTTTTCGACAAAACCTAACTTTTAAAAAAACTATTTTTTTCGAAAAAACCTAACTTTTACCAAAACTAACTTTTTCTAAAAAACCTAACTTTTTCGAAAAAACCTTACTTTTTCGAAAAAACCTAACTTTTACCAAAACTAACTTTTTCTTAAAAACCTAACTTTTTCTCAAAAACCTAACTTATACCAAAACTAACTTTTTCTTAAAAACCTAACTTATACCAAAACTAACTTTTTCTTAAAAACCTAACTTATACCAAAACTAACTTTTTCGAAAAAACCTAACTTTTTCATAAAAACCTAACTTATACCAAAACTAACTTTTTCTTAAAAACCTAACTTATACCAAAACTAACTTTTTCTTAAAAACCTAACTTATACCAAAACTAACTTTTTGAAAAAACCTAACTTATACCAAAACTAACTTTTTCGAAAAAACCTAACTTTTTCTAAAAAACCTAACTTTTACCAAAACTAACTTATTATAAAAAACCTAACTTTTTCTCAAAAACCTAACTTATACCAAAACTAACTTTTTCTCAAAAACCTAACTTATACCAAAACTAACTTTTTCTTAAAAACCTAACTTATACCAAAACTAACTTTTTCTAAAAAACCTAACTTATACCAAAACTAACTTTTTCTAAAAAAACCTAACTTATACCAAAACTAACTTTTTCGAAAAAACCTAACTTATACCAAAACTAACTTTTTCGAAAAAACCAAACTTATACCAAAACTAACTTTTTCGAAAAAACCTAATTTATACCAAAACTAACTTTTTCGAAAAAACCTAATTTATACCAAAACTAACTTTTTCGAAAAAACCTAACTTTTACCAAAACTTACTTTTTCTAAAAAACCTATCTTATACCAAAACTAACTTTTTCTAAAAAACCTAACTTATACCAAAACTAACTTTTTCGAAAAAACCTAACTTATACCAAAACTAACTTTTTCGAAAAAACCTAACTTTTTCTTAAAAACCTAACTTATACCAAAACTAACTTTTTCTCAAAAACCTAACTTATACCAAAACTAACTTTTTCGAAAAAACCTAACTTATACCAAAACTAACTTTTTCTTAAAAACCTAACTTATACCAAAACTAACTTTTTCTAAAAAACCTAACTTTTTCTTAAAAACCTAACTTATACCAAAACTAACTTTTTCTTAAAAACCTTACTTTTTCTCAAAAACCTAACTTATACCAAAACTAACTTTTTCTTAAAAACCTAACTTTTTCTTAAAAACCTAACTTATACCAAAACTAACTTTTTCGAAAAAACCTAACTTATACCAAAACTAACTTTTTCGAAAAAACCTAACTTATACCAAAACTAACTTTTTCTTAAAAACCTAACTTTTTCGAAAAAACCTAACTTATACCAAAACTAACTTTTTCGAAAAAACCTAACTTATACCAAAACTAACTTTTTCGAAAAAACCTAACTTATACCAAAACTAACTTTTTCTAAAAAACCTTACTTTTTCGAAAAAACCTAACTTATACCAAAACTAACTTTTTCTAAAAAACCTAACTTTTTCTTAAAAACCTAACTTATACCAAAACTAACTTTTTCTTAAAAACCTTACTTTTTTTCAAAAACCTAACTTATACCAAAACTAACTTTTTCTTAAAAACCTAACTTTTTCTTAAAAACCTAACTTATACCAAAACTAACTTTTTCGAAAAAACCTAACTTATACCAAAACTAACTTTTTCGAAAAAACCTAACTTATACCAAAACTAACTTTTTCTAAAAAACCTAACTTTTTCATAAAAACCTAACTTATACCAAAACTAACTTTTTCTCAAAAACCTAACTTATACCAAAACTAACTTTTTCGAAAAAACCTAACTTATACCAAAACTAACTTTTTCTTAAAAAAATAACTTTTTCTTAAAAACCTAACTTATACCAAAACTAACTTTTTCGAAAAAACCTAACTTATACCAAAACTAACTTTTTCGAAAAAACCTAACTTATACCAAAACTAACTTTTTCGAAAAAACCTAACTTTTTCGAAAAAACCTAACTTATACCAAAACTAACTTTTTCGAAAAAACCTAACTTTTTCATAAAAACCTAACTTATACCAAAACTAACTTTTTCGAAAAAACCTAACTTATACCAAAACTAACTTTTTCTTAAAAACCTAACTTATACCAAAACTAACTTTTTCGAAAAAACCTAACTTATACCAAAACTAACTTTTTCGAAAAAACCTTACTTTTTCGACAAAACCTAACTTTTAAAAAAACTAATTTTTTCGAAAAAACCTAACTTTTACCAAAACTAACTTTTTCTTAAAAACCTAACTTTTTCTTAAAAATCTAACTTTTTCTTAAAAACCTAACTTATACCAAAACTAACTTTTTCTAAAAAACCTAACTTTTTCTTAAAAACCTAACTTATACCAAAACTAACTTTTTCTTAAAAACCTTACTTTTTCTCAAAAACCTAACTTATACCAAAACTAACTTTTTCTTAAAAACCTAACTTTTTCTTAAAAACCTAACTTATACCAAAACTAACTTTTTCGAAAAAACCTAACTTATACCAAAACTAACTTTTTCGAAAAAACCTAACTTATACCAAAACTAACTTTTTCTTAAAAACCTAACTTTTTCTTAAAAACCTAACTTATACCAAAACTAAGTTTTTCGAAAAAACCTAACTTATACCAAAACTAACTTTTTCGAAAAAACCTAACTTATACCAAAACTAACTTTTTCTAAAAAACCTTACTTTTTCGAAAAAACCTAACTTTTACCAAAACTAACTTTTTCGAAAAAACCTAACTTTTTCATAAAAACCTAACTTATACCAAAACTAACTTTTTCTTAAAAACCTAACTTATACCAAAACTAACTTTTTCGAAAAAACCTAACTTATACCAAAACTAACTTTTTCTAAAAAACCTTACTTTTTCGAAAAAACCTAACTTTTACCAAAACTAACTTTTTCGAAAAAACCTAACTTTTTCATAAAAACCTAACTTATACCAAAACTAACTTTTTCGAAAAAACCTAACTTTTTCTCAAAAACCTAACTTTTACCAAAACTAACTTTTTCGAAAAAACCTAACTTATACCAAAACTAACTTTTTCGAAAAAACCTAACTTATACCAAAACTAACTTTTTCTAAAAAACCTAACTTATACCAAAACTAACTTTTTCTAAAAAACCTAACTTATACCAAAACTAACTTTTTCTAAAAAACCTAACTTATACCAAAACTAACTTTTTCGAAAAAACCTAATTTATACCAAAACTAACTTTTTCGAAAAAACCTAACTTATACCAAAACTAACTTTTTCTTAAAAACCTAACTTATACCAAAACTAACTTTTTCGAAAAAACCTAACTTATACCAAAACTAACTTTTTCGAAAAAACCTTACTTTTTCGAAAAAACCTAACTTTTACCAAAACTAACTTTTTCGAAAAAACCTAACTTTTTCATAAAAACCTAACTTATACCAAAACTAACTTTTTCGAAAAAACCTAACTTTTTCTCAAAAACCTAACTTTTACCAAAACTAACTTTTTCGAAAAAACCTAACTTATACCAAAACTAACTTTTTCGAAAAAACCTAACTTATACCAAAACTAACTTTTTCTAAAAAACCTAACTTATACCAAAACTAACTATTTCTAAAAAACCTAACTTATACCAAAACTAACTTTTTCTAAAAAACCTAACTTATACCAAAACTAACTTTTTCGAAAAAACCTAATTTATACCAAAACTAACTTTTTCGAAAAAACCTAACTTATACCAAAACTAACTTTTTCATAAAAACCTAACTTATACCAAAACTAACTTTTTCTTAAAAACCTAACTTATACCAAAACTAACTTTTTCGAAAAAACCTAACTTATACCAAAACTAACTTTTTCTAAAAAACCTTACTTTTTCGAAAAAACCTAACTTTTACCAAAACTAACTTTTTCGAAAAAACCTAACTTTTTCATAAAAACCTAACTTATACCAAAACTAACTTTTTCGAAAAAACCTAACTTTTTCTCAAAAACCTAACTTTTACCAAAACTAACTTTTTCTTAAAAACCTAACTTATACCAAAACTAACTTTTTCGAAAAAACCTAACTTATACCAAAACTAACTTTTTCTAAAAAACCTAACTTATACCAAAACTAACTTTTTCGAAAAAACCTAACTTATACCAAAACTAACTTTTTCGAAAAAACCTAATTTATACCAAAACTAACTTTTTCGAAAAAACCTAACTTATACCAAAACTAACTTTTTCGAAAAAACCTTACTTTTTCGAAAAAACCTAACTTTTACCAAAACTAACTTTTTCGAAAAAACCTAACTTTTTCATAAAAACCTAACTTATACCAAAACTAACTTTTTCGAAAAAACCTAACTTTTTCTCAAAAACCTAACTTTTACCAAAACTAACTTTTTCGAAAAAACCTAACTTATACCAAAACTAACTTTTTCGAAAAAACCTAACTTATACCAAAACTAACTTTTTCTAAAAAACCTAACTTATACCAAAACTAACTTTTTCTAAAAAACCTAACTTATACCAAAACTAACTTTTTCTAAAAAACCTAACTTATACCAAAACTAACTTTTTCGAAAAAACCTAATTTATACCAAAACTAACTTTTTCGAAAAAACCTAACTTATACCAAAACTAACTTTTTCATAAAAACCTAACTTATACCAAAACTAACTTTTTCTTAAAAACCTAACTTATACCAAAACTAACTTTTTCGAAAAAACCTAACTTATACCAAAACTAACTTTTTCTAAAAAACCTTACTTTTTCGAAAAAACCTAACTTTTACCAAAACTAACTTTTTCGAAAAAACCTAACTTTTTCATAAAAACCTAACTTATACCAAAACTAACTTTTTCGAAAAAACCTAACTTTTTCTCAAAAACCTAACTTTTACCAAAACTAACTTTTTCGAAAAAACCTAACTTATACCAAAACTAACTTTTTCGAAAAAACCTAACTTATACCAAAACTAACTTTTTCTAAAAAACCTAACTTATACCAAATCTAAATTTTTCGAAAAAACCTAACTTATACCAAAACTAACTTTTTCTTAAAAACCTAACTTATACCAAAACTAACTTTTTCGAAAAAACCTAACTTATACCAAAACTAACTTTTTCTAAAAAACCTTACTTTTTCGAAAAAACCTAACTTTTACCAAAACTAACTTTTTCGAAAAAACCTAACTTTTTCATAAAAACCTAACTTATACCAAAACTAACTTTTTCGAAAAAACCTAACTTTTTCTCAAAAACCTAACTTTTACCAAAACTAACTTTTTCTTAAAAACCTAACTTATACCAAAACTAACTTTTTCGAAAAAACCTAACTTATACCAAAACTAACTTTTTCTAAAAAACCTAACTTATACCAAAACTAACTTTTTCTAAAAAACCTAACTTATACCAAAACTAACTTTTTCTAAAAAACCTAACTTATACCAAAACTAACTTTTTCGAAAAAACCTAACTTATACCAAAACTAACTTTTTCGAAAAAACCTAACTTATACCAAAACTAACTTTTTCTTAAAAACCTAACTTTTTCGAAAAAACCTAACTTATACCAAAACTAACTTTTTCGAAAAAACCTAACTTTTTCATAAAAACCTAACTTATACCAAAACTAACTTTTTCGAAAAAACCTAACTTATACCAAAACTAACTTTTTCTTAAAAACCTAACTTATACCAAAACTAACTTTTTCGAAAAAACCTAACTTATACCAAAACTAACTTTTTCTAAAAAACCTAACTTATACCAAAACTAACTTTTTCGAAAAAACCTTACTTTTTCGACAAAACCTAACTTTTAAAAAAACTAATTTTTTCGAAAAAACCTAACTTTTACCAAAACTAACTTTTTCTTAAAAACCTAACTTTTTCTTAAAAATCTAACTTTTTCTTAAAAACCTAACTTATACCAAAACTAACTTTTTCTAAAAAACCTAACTTTTTCTTAAAAACCTAACTTATACCAAAACTAACTTTTTCTTAAAAACCTTACTTTTTCTTAAAAACCTAACTTATACCAAAACTAACTTTTTCTTAAAAACCTAACTTTTTCTTAAAAACCTAACTTATACCAAAACTAACTTTTTCTAAAAAACCTTACTTTTTCGAAAAAACCTAACTTTTACCAAAACTAACTTTTTCGAAAAAACCTAACTTATACCAAAACTAACTTTTTCTAAAAAACCTAACTTATACCAAAACTAACTTTTTCTTAAAAACCTAACTTATACCAAAACTAACTTTTTCGAAAAAACCTAACTTATACCAAAACTAACTTTTTCTTAAAAACCTAACTTATACCAAAACTAACTTTTTCGAAAAAACCTAACTTATACCAAAACTAACTTTTTCGAAAAAACCTAACTTTTTCATAATAACCTAACTTATACCAAAACTAACTTTTTCTTAAAAACCTAACTTATACCAAAACTAACTTTTTCTTAAAAACCTAACTTTTACCAAAACTAACTTATTCTAAAAAACCTAACTTTTTCTCAAAAACCTAACTTATACCAAAATTAACTTTTTCTTAAAAACCTAACTTTTTCTTAAAAACCTAACTTATACCAAAACTAACTTTTTCGAAAAAACCTAACTTTTTCATAAAAACCTAACTTATACCAAAACTAACTTTTTCGAAAAAACCTAACTTATACCAAAACTAACTTTTTATTAAAAACCTAACTTATACCAAAACTAACTTTTTCGAAAAAACCTAACTTTTTCATAAAAACCTAACTTATACCAAAACTAACTTTTTCTTAAAAACCTAACTTATACCAAAACTAACTTTTTCTAAAAAACCTAACTTATACCAAAACTAACTTTTTCGAAAAAACCTTACTTTTTCGAAAAAACCTAACTTTTACCAAAACTAACTTTTTCGAAAAAACCTAACTTTTTCATAAAAACCTAACTTATACCAAAACTAACTTTTTCGAAAAAACCTAACTTATACCAAAACTAACTTTTTCTAAAAAACCTTACTTTTTCGAAAAAACCTAACTTTAACCAAAACTAACTTTTTCGAAAAAACCTAACTTTTTCATAAAAACCTAACTTATACCAAAACTAACTTTTTCTTAAAAACCTAACTTATACCAAAACTAACTTTTTCTTAAAAACCTAACTTATACCAAAACTAACTTTTAAGAAAAAACCCAACTTATACCAAAACTAACTTTTTCGAAAAAACCTAACTTATACCAAAACTAACTTTTTCGAAAAAACCTAATTTATACCAAAACTAACTTTTTCGAAAAAACCTAACTTATACCAAAACTAACTTTTTCTTAAAAACCTAACTTATACCAAAACTAACTTTTTCGAAAAAACCTAACTTATACCAAAACTAACTTTTTCTTAAAAACCTAACTTATACCAAAACTAACTTTTAAGAAAAAACCTAACTTATACCAAAACTAACTTTTTCGAAAAAACCTAACTTATACCAAAACTAACTTTTTCTTAAAAACCTAACTTATACCAAAACTAACTTTTTCGAAAAAACCTAACTTATACCAAAACTAACTTTTTCGAAAAAACCTAACTTATACCAAAACTAACTTTTTCTTAAAAACCTAACTTATACCAAAACTAACTTTTTCAAAAAAACCTAACTTTTTCATAAAAACCTAACTTATACCAAAACTAACTTTTTCGAAAAAACCTAACTTATACCAAAACTAACTTTTTCGAAAAAACCTAACTTATACCAAAACTAACTTTTTCTTAAAAACCTAACTTATACCAAAACTAACTTTTTCGAAAAAACCTAACTTATACCAAAACTAACTTTTTCGAAAAAACCTAATCTATACCAAAACTAACTTTTTCGAAAAAACCTAACTTTTACCAAAACTAACTTTTTCGAAAAAACCTAACTTATACCAAAACTAACTTATAAGAAAAAACCCAACTTATACCAAAACTAACTTTTTCGAAAAAACCTAACTTATACCAAAACTAACTTTTTCTAAAAAACCTAACTTATACCAAAACTAACTTTTAAAAAAAAACCCAACTTATACCAAAACTAACTTTTTCGAAAAAACCTAACTTATACCAAAACTAACTTTTTCTTAAAAACCTAACTTATACCAAAACTAACTTTTTCGAAAAAACCTAACTTATACCAAAACTAACTTTTTCTAAAAAACCTTACTTTTTCGAAAAAACCTAACTTTTACCAAAACTAACTTTTTCGAAAAAACCTAACTTTTTCATAAAAACCTAACTTATACCAAAACTAACTTTTTCGAAAAAACCTAACTTTTTCTCAAAAACCTAACTTATAACAAAATTAACTTTTTCGAAAAAACCTAACTTATACCAAAACTAACTTTTTCTAAAAAACCTTACTTTTTCGAAAAAACCTAACTTTTACCAAAACTAACTTTTTCTAAAAAACCTAACTTATACCAAAACTAACTTTTTCTAAAAAACCTAACTTATACCAAAACTAACTTTTTCGAAAAAACCTAACTTATACCAAAACTAACTTTTTCGAAAAAACCTAACTTATACCAAAACTAACTTTTTCTTAAAAACCTAACTTATACCAAAACTAACTTTTTCGAAAAAACCTAACTTATAAGAAAACTAACTTTTTCGAAAAAACCTAACTTATACCAAAACTAACTTTTTCTTAAAAACCTAACTTATACCAAAACTAACTTTTTCGAAAAAACCTAACTTATACCAAAACTAACTTTTAAGAAAAAACCCAACTTATACCAAAACTAACTTTTTCGAAAAAACCTAACTTATACCAAAACTAACTTTTTCGAAAAAACCTAACTTATACCAAAACTAACTTTTTCGAAAAAACCTAACTTATACCAAAACTAACTTTTTCGAAAAAACCTAACTTATACCAAAACTAACTTTTTCTTAAAAACCTAACTTATACCAAAACTAACTTTTTCAAAAAAACCTAACTTTTTCATAAAAACCTAACTTATACCAAAACTAACTTTTTCGAAAAAACCTAACTTATACCAAAATTAACTTTTTCGAAAAAACCTAACTTATACCAAAACTAACTTTTTCTAAAAAACTTTACTTTTTCGAAAAAACCTAACTTTTACCAAAACTAACTTTTTCTAAAAAACCTAACTTATACCAAAACTAACTTTTTCTAAAAAACCTAACTTATACCAAAACTAACTTTTTCGAAAAAACCTAACTTATACCAAAACTAACTTTTTCGAAAAAACCTAACTTATACCAAAACTAACTTTTTCATAAAAACCTAACTTATATCAAAACTAACTTTTTCGAAAAAACCTAACTTTTTCATAAAAACCTAACTTATACCAAAACTAACTTTTTCGAAAAAACCTAACTTATACCAAAACTAACTTTTTCGAAAAAACCTAATCTATACCAAAACTAACTTTTTCGAAAAAACCTAACTTTTACCAAAACTAACTTTTTCGAAAAAACCTAACTTATACCAAAACTAACTTATAAGAAAAAACCCAACTTATACCAAAACTAACTTTTTCGAAAAAACCTAACTTATACCAAAACTAACTTTTTCTTAAAAACCTAACTTATACCAAAACTAACTTTTTCTAAAAAAACCTAACTTATACCAAAACTAACTTTTTCGAAAAAACCTAACTCATACCAAAACTAACTTTTTCGAAAAAACCTAACTTATACCAGAACTAACTTTTTCTAAAAAACCTAACTTATACCAAAACTAACTTTTTCTAAAAAACCTAACTTATACCAAAACTAACTTTTTCGAAAAAACCTAACTTATACCAAAACTAACTTTTTCGAAAAAACCTAACTTATACCAAAACTAACTTTTTCTAAAAAACCTAACTTATACCAAAACTAACTTTTTCTCAAAAACCTAACTTATACCAAAACTAACTTTTTCGAAAAAACCTAACTTATACCAAAACTAACTTTTTCATAAAAACCTAACTTATACCAAAACTAACTTTTTCGAAAAAACCAAACTTTTTCATAAAAACCTAACTTATACCAAAACTAACTTTTTCGAAAAAACCTAACTTATACCAAAACTAACTTTTTCTTAAAAACCTAACTTATACCAAAACTAACTTTTTCTAAAAAAACCTAACTTATACCAAAACTAACTTTTTCGAAAAAACCTAATTTATACCAAAACTAACTTTTTCGAAAAAATCTAACTTATACCAAAACTAACTTTTTCATAAAAACCTAACTTATACCAAAACTAACTTTTTCGAAAAAACCAAACTTTTTCATAAAAACCTAACTTATACCAAAACTAACTTTTTCGAAAAAACCTAACTTATACCAAAACTAACTTTTTCTTAAAAACCTAACTTATACCAAAACTAACTTTTTCTAAAAAAACCTAACTTATACCAAAACTAACTTTTTCGAAAAAACCTAATTTATACCAAAACTAACTTTTTCGAAAAAATCTAACTTATACCAAAACTAACTTTTTCGAAAAAACCTAACTTATACCAAAACTAACTTTTTCTTAAAAACCTAACTTATACCAAAACTAACTTTTTCGAAAAAACCTAACTTATACCAAAACTAACTTTTTCTTAAAAACCTAACTTATACCAAAACTAACTTTTTCTAAAAAAACCTAACTTATACCAGAACTAACTTTTTCTAAAAAACCTAACTTATACCAAAACTAACTTTTTCTCAAAAACCTAACTTATACCAAAACTAACTTTTTCGAAAAAACCAAACTTTTTCTTAAAAACCTAACTTATACCAAAACTAACTTTTTCGAAAAAACCTAACTTATACCAAAACTAACTTTTTCTTAAAAACCTAACTTATACCAAAACTAACTTTTTCTAAAAAAACCTAACTTATACCAAAACTAACTTTTTCGAAAAAACCTAATTTATACCAAAACTAACTTTTTCGAAAAAATCTAACTTATACCAAAACTAACTTTTTCGAAAAAACCTAACTTATACCAAAACTAACTTTTTCTTAAAAACCTAACTTATACCAAAACTAACTTTTTCGAAAAAACCTAACTTATACCAAAACTAACTTTTTCTTAAAAACCTAACTTTTACCAAAACTAACTTTTTCGAAAAAACCTAACTTTTTCATAAAAACCTAACTTATACCAAAACTAACTTTTTCTTAAAAACCTAACTTATACCAAAACTAACTTTTTCTTAATAACCTAACTTATACCAAAACTAACTTTTTCGAAAAAACCTAACTTATATCAAAACTAACTTTTTCTTAAAAACCTAACTTATACCAAAACTAACTTTTTCGAAAAAACCTAACTTATACCAAAACTAACTTTTTCTTAAAAACCTAACTTATACCAAAACTAACTTTTTCGAAAAAACCTAACTTATACCAAAACTAACTTTTTCTAAAAAACCTAACTTTTTCATAATAACCTAACTTATACCAAAACTAACTTTTTCGAAAAAACCTAACTTATACCAAAACTAACTTTTTCGAAAAAACCTAACTTATACCAAAACTAACTTTTTCGAAAAAACCTAACTTATACCAAAACTAACTTTTTCTAAAAAAACCTAACTTATACCAAAACTAACTTTTTCGAAAAAACCTAACTTATACCAAAACTAACTTTTTCTAAAAAACCTAACTTTTTCATAACCTAACTTATACCAAAACTAACTTTTTCTTAAAAACCTAACTTTTACCAAAACTAACTGTTTCGAAAAAACCTAACTTTTTCGAAAAAACCTAACTTATACCAAAACTAACTTTTTCTTAAAAACCTAACTTATACCAAAACTAACTTTTTCGAAAAAACCTAACTTATACCAAAACTAACTTTTTCTTAAAAACCTAACTTATACCAAAACTAACTTTTTCGAAAAAACCTAACTTTTTCATAATAACCTAACTTATACCAAAACTAACTTTTTCTTAAAAACCTAACTTATACCAAAACTAACTTTTTCGAAAAAACCTAACTTATACCAAAACTAACTTTTTCGAAAAAACCTAACTTTTACCAAAACTAACTTTTTCGAAAAAACCTAACTTTTTCATAATAACCTAACTTATACCAAAACTAACTTTTTCGAAAAAACCTAACTTATACCAAAACTAACTCTTTCTTAAAAACCTAACTTTTACCAAAACTAACTTTTAAGAAAAAACCTAACTTTTTCTTAAAAACCTAACTTATACCAAAACTAACTTTTTCTAAAAAACCTAACTTATACCAAAACTAACTTTTTCTAAAAAACCTAACTTTTTCATAAAAACCTAACTTATACCAAAACTAACTTTTTCTTAAAAACCTTACTTTTTCTCAAAAACCTAACTTATACCAAAACTAACTTTTTCTTAAAAACCTAACTTTTTCTTAAAAACCTAACTTATACCAAAACTAACTTTTTCTAAAAAACCTGACTTATACCAAAACTAACTTTTTCGAAAAAACCTAACTTATACCAAAACTAACTTTTTCTTAAAAACCTAACTTATACCAAAACTAACTTTTTCGAAAAAACCTAACTTATACCAAAACTAACTTTTTCTTAAAAACCTAACTTATACCAAAACTAACTTTTTCGAAAAAACCTAACTTTTCATAAAAACCTAACTTATACCAAAACTAACTTTTTCGAAAAAACCTAACTTATACCAAAACTAACTTTTTCGAAAAAACCTAACTTATACCAAAACTAACTTTTTCTAAAAAACCTTACTTTTTCGAAAAAACCTAACTTTTACCAAAACTAACTTTTTCGAAAAAACCTAACTTATACCAAAACTAACTTTTTCTAAAAAACCTAACTTATACCAAAACTAACTTTTTCTAAAAAACCTAACTTATACCAAAACTAACTTTTTCGAAAAAACCTAACTTATACCAAAACTAACTCTTTCGAAAAAACCTAACTTATACCAAAACTAACTTTTTCGAAAAAACCTAACTTATACCAAAACTAACTTTTTCTTAAAAACCTAACTTATACCAAAACTAACTTTTTCGAAAAAACCTAACTTATACCAAAACTAACTTTTTCTTAAAAACCTAACTTATACCAAAACTAACTTTTTCTAAAAAAACCTAACTTATACCAAAACTAACTTTTTCGAAAAAACCTAATTTATACCAAAACTAACTTTTTCGAAAAAACCTAACTTATACCAAAACTAACTTTTTCGAAAAAACCGAACTTATACCAAAACTAACTTTTTCTAAAAAACCTAACTTATACCAAAACTAACTTTTTCTCAAAAACCTAACTTATACCAAAACTAACTTTTTCGAAAAAACCTAACTTATACCAAAACTAACTTTTTCGAAAAAACCTAACTTATACCAAAACTAACTTTTTCGAAAAAACCTAACTTTTTCATAAAAACCTAACTTATACCAAAACTAACTTTTTCGAAAAAACCTAACTTATACCAAAACTAACTTTTTCGAAAAAACCTAACTTATACCAAAACTAACTTTTTCTAAAAAACCTTACTTTTTCGAAAAAACCTAACTTTAACCAAAACTAACTTTTTCGAAAAAACCTAACTTTTTCATAAAAACCTAACTTATACCAAAACTAACTTTTTCGAAAAAACCTAACTTATACCAAAACTAACTTTTTCTTAAAAACCTAACTTATACCAAAACTAACTTTTTCGAAAAAACCTAACTTATACCAAAACTAACTTTTTCTTAAAAACCTAACTTTTACCAAAACTAACTTTTTCGAAAAAACCTAACTTTTTCATAAAAACCTAACTTATACCAAAACTAACTTTTTCTTAAAAACCTAACTTATACCAAAACTAACTTTTTCTTAAAAACCTAACTTATACCAAAACTAACTTTTAAGAAAAAACCCAACTTATACCAAAACTAACTTTTTCGAAAAAACCTAACTTATACCAAAACTAACTTTTTCGAAAAAACCTAACTTATACCAAAACTAACTTTTTCATAAAAACCTAACTTATACCAAAACTAACTTTTTCGAAAAAACCTAACTTATACCAAAACTAACTTTTTCTAAAAAACCTAACTTATACCAAAACTAACTTTTTCGAAAAAACCTAACTTATACCAAAACTAACTTTTTCGAAAAAACCTAACTTATACCAAAACTAACTTTTTCTTAAAAACCTAACTTTTACCAAAACTAACTTTTTCTAAAAAACCTAACTTACACCAAAACTAACTTTTTCGAAAAAACCTAACTTATACCAAAACTAACTTTTTCGAAAAAACCTAACTTATACCAAAACTAACTTTTTCATAAAAACCTAACTAATACCAAAACTAACTTTTTCGAAAAAACCTAACTTATACCAAAACTAACTTTTTCGAAAAAACCTAACTTATACCAAAACTAACTTTTTCGAAAAAACCTAACTTATACCAAAACTAACTTTTTCGAAAAAACCTAACTTATACCAAAACTAACTTTTTCGAAAAAACCTAACTTATACCAAAACTAACTTTTTCTTAAAAACCTAACTTATACCAAAACTAACTTTTTCATAAAAACTTAACTTATACCAAAACTAACTTTTTCTTAAAAACCTAACTTATACCAAAACTAACTTTTTCATAAAAACCTAACTTATACCAAAACTAACTTTTTCTTAAAAACCTAACTTATACCAAAACTAACTTTTTCTTAAAAACCTAACTTATACCAAAACTAACTTTTAAGAAAAAACCCAACTTATACCAAAACTAACTTTTTCGAAAAAACCTAACTTATACCAAAACTAACTTTTTCTAAAAAACCTAACTTATACCAAAACTAACTTTTTCGAAAAAACCTAACTTATACCAAAACTAACTTTTTCTTAAAAACCTAACTTATACCAAAACTAACTTTTTCGAAAAAACCTAACTTATACCAAAACTAACTTTTTCGTAAAAACCTAACTTATACCAAAACTAACTTTTTCGAAAAAACCTAACTTATACCAAAACTAACTTTTTCGAAAAAACCTAACTTTTTCATAAAAACCTAACTTATACCAAAACTAACTTTTTCTTAAAAACCTAACTTATACCAAAACTAACTTTTTCTTAAAAACCTAACTTATACCAAAACTAACTTTTAAGAAAAAACCTAACTTATACCAAAACTAACTTTTTCGAAAAAACCTAACTTATACCAAAACTAACTTTTTCTCAAAAACCTAACTTATACCAAAACTAACTTTTTCGAAAAAACCTAACTTATACCAAAACTAACTTTTTCTTAAAAACCTAACTTATACCAAAACTAACTTTTTCGAAAAAACCTAACTTATACCAAAACTAACTTTTTCTTAAAAACCTAACTTATACCAAAACTAACTTTTTCTTAAAAACCTAACTTATACCAAAACTAACTTTTTCGAAAAAACCTAACTTATACCAAAACTAACTTTTTCGAAAAAACCTTACTTTTTCGAAAAAACATAACTTTTACCAAAACTAACTTTTTCGAAAAAACCTAACTTATACCAAAACTAACTTTTTCGAAAAAACCTAACTTTTTCATAAAAACCTAACTTATACCAAAACTAACTTTTTCTTAAAAACCTAACTTATACCAAAACTAACTTTTTCTTAAAAACCTAACTTATACCAAAACTAACTTTTAAGAAAAAACCTAACTTATACCAAAACTAACTTTTTCGAAAAAACCTAACTTATACCAAAACTAACTTTTTCTCAAAAACCTAACTTATACCAAAACTAACTTTTTCGAAAAAACCTAACTTATACCAAAACTAACTTTTTCTTAAAAACCTAACTTATACCAAAACTAACTTTTTCGAAAAAACCTAACTTATACCAAAACTAACTTTTTCTTAAAAACCTAACTTATACCAAAACTAACTTTTTCGAAAAAACCTAACTTATACCAAAACTAACTTTTTCGAAAAAACCTTACTTTTTCGAAAAAACCTAACTTTTACCAAAACTAACTTTTTCTTAAAAACCTAACTTATACCAAAACTAACTTTTTCTAAAAAACCTAACTTATACCAAAACTAATTTTTTCTTAAAAACCTAACTTATACCAAAACTAACTTTTTCGAAAAAACCTAACTTATACCAAAACTAACTTTTTCGAAAAAACCTAACTTATACCAAAACTAACTTTTTCTAAAAAAACCTAACTTATACCAAAACTAACTTTTTCGAAAAAACCTAACTTATACCAAAACTAACTTTTTCGAAAAAACCTAACTTATACCAAAACTAACTTTTTCTTAAAAACCTAACTTATACCAAAACTAACTTTTTCGAAAAAACCTAACTTTTTCATAAAAACCTAACTTATACCAAAACTAACTTTTTCGAAAAAACCTAACTTATACCAAAACTAACTTTTTCGAAAAAACCTAACTTATACCAAAACTAACTTTTTCTAAAAAACCTTACTTTTTCGAAAAAACCTAACTTTTACCAAAACTAACTTTTTCGAAAAAACCTAACTTATACCAAAACTAACTTTTTCTAAAAAACCTAACTTATACCAAAACTAACTTTTTCTAAAAAACCTAACTTATACCAAAACTAACTTTTTCGAAAAAACCTAACTTATACCAAAACTAACTTTTTCGAAAAAACCTAACTTATACCAAAACTAACTTTTTCGAAAAAACCTAACTTATACCAAAACTAACTTTTTCTAAAAAACCTTACTTTTTCGAAAAAACCTAACTTTTACCAAAACTAACTTTTTCGAAAAAACCTAACTTATACCAAAACTAACTTTTTCGAAAAAACCTAACTTATACCAAAACTAACTTTTTCTTAAAAACCTAACTTATACCAAAACTAACTTTTTCTTAAAAACCTAACTTATACCAAAACTAACTTTTTCGAAAAAACCTAACTTATACCAAAACTAACTTTTTCGTAAAAACCTAACTTATACCAAAACTAACTTTTTCGAAAAAACCTAACTTATACCAAAACTAACTTTTTCTTAAAAACCTAACTTATACCAAAACTAACTTTTAAGAAAAAACCCAACTTATACCAAAACTAACTTTTTCGAAAAAACCTAACTTATACCAAAACTAACTTTTTCTAAAAAACCTAACTTATACCAAAACTAACTTTTTCGAAAAAACCTAACTTATACCAAAACTAACTTTTTCTTAAAAACCTAACTTATACCAAAACTAACTTTTTCGAAAAAACCTAACTTATACCAAAACTAACTTTTTCGTAAAAACCTAACTTATACCAAAACTAACTTTTTCGAAAAAACCTAACTTATACCAAAACTAACTTTTTCGAAAAAACCTAACTTTTTCATAAAAACCTAACTTATACCAAAACTAACTTTTTCTTAAAAACCTAACTTATACCAAAACTAACTTTTTCTTAAAAACCTAACTTATACCAAAACTAACTTTTAAGAAAAAACCTAACTTATACCAAAACTAACTTTTTCGAAAAAACCTAACTTATACCAAAACTAACTTTTTCTAAAAAACCTAACTTATACCAAAACTAACTTTTTCTAAAAAACCTAACTTATACCAAAACTAACTTTTTCGAAAAAACCTAACTTATACCAAAACTAACTTTTTCTCAAAAACCTAACTTATACCAAAACTAACTTTTTCGAAAAAACCTAACTTATACCAAAACTAACTTTTTCTTAAAAACCTAACTTATACCAAAACTAACTTTTTCTTAAAAACCTAACTTATACCAAAACTAACTTTTTCGAAAAAACCTAACTTATACCAAAACTAACTTTTTCGAAAAAACCTTACTTTTTCGAAAAAACCTAACTTTTACCAAAACTAACTTTTTCGAAAAAACCTAACTTATACCAAAACTAACTTTTTCTAAAAAACCTAACTTATACCAAAACTAATTTTTTCTTAAAAACCTAACTTATACCAAAACTAACTTTTTCGAAAAAACCTAACTTATACCAAAACTAACTTTTTCGAAAAAACCTAACTTATACCAAAACTAACTTTTTCTTAAAAACCTAACTTATACCAAAACTAACTCTTTCGAAAAAACCTAACTTATACCAAAACTAACTTTTTCTTAAAAACCTAACTTATACCAAAACTAACTTTTTCTAAAAAAACCTAACTTATACCAAAACTAACTTTTTCGAAAAAACCTAACTTATACCAAAACTAACTTTTTCGAAAAAACCTAACTTATACCAAAACTAACTTTTTCTTAAAAACCTAACTTATACCAAAACTAACTTTTTCGAAAAAACCTAACTTTTTCATAAAAACCTAACTTATACCAAAACTAACTTTTTCGAAAAAACCTAACTTATACCAAAACTAACTTTTTCGAAAAAACCTAACTTATACCAAAACTAACTTTTTCTAAAAAACCTTACTTTTTCGAAAAAACCTAACTTTTACCAAAACTAAATTTTTCGAAAAAACCTAACTTATACCAAAACTAACTTTTTCTAAAAAACCTAACTTATACCAAAACTAACTTTTTCTAAAAAACCTAACTTATACCAAAACTAACTTTTTCGAAAAAACCTAACTTATACCAAAACTAACTTTTTCGAAAAAACCTAACTTATACCAAAACTAACTTTTTCGAAAAAACCTAACTTATACCAAAACTAACTTTTTCTAAAAAACCTAACTTATACCAAAACTAACTTTTTCTCAAAAACCTAACTTATACCAAAACTAACTTTTTCGAAAAAACCTAACTTATACCAAAACTAACTTTTTCTTAAAAACCTAACTTATACCAAAACTAACTTTTTCGAAAAAACCTAACTTTTTCATAAAAACCTAACTTATACCAAAACTAACTTTTTCGAAAAAACCTAACTTATACCAAAACTAACTTTTTCGAAAAAACCTAACTTTTTCATAAAAACCTCACTTATACCAAAACTAACTTTTTCGAAAAAACCTAACTTATACCAAAACTAACTTTTTCTTAAAAACCTAACTTTTACCAAAACTAACTTTTTCGAAAAAACCTAACTTTTTCATAAAAACCTAACTTATACCAAAACTAACTTTTTCTTAAAAACCTAACTTATACCAAAACTAACTTTTTCTTAAAAACCTAACTTATACCAAAACTAACTTTTAAGAAAAAACCCAACTTATACCAAAACTAACTTTTTCGAAAAAACCTAACTTATACCAAAACTAACTTTTTCTAAAAAACCTAACTTATACCAAAACTAACTTTTTCTTAAAAACCTAACTTATACCAAAACTAACTTTTTCTTAAAAACCTAACTTATACCAAAACTAACTTTTTCGAAAAAACCTAACTTATACCAAAACTAACTTTTTCGAAAAAACCTAACTTTTTCATAAAAACCTAACTTATACCAAAACTAACTTTTTCTTAAAAACCTAACTTATACCAAAACTAACTTTTTCTTAAAAACCTAACTTATACCAAAACTAACTTTTAAGAAAAAACCTAACTTATACCAAAACTAACTTTTTCGAAAAAACCTAACTTATACCAAAACTAACTTTTTCTTAAAAACCTAACTTATACCAAAACTAACTTTTTCTAAAAAACCTAACTTATACCAAAACTAACTTTTTCGAAAAAACCTAACTTATACCAAAACTAACTTTTTCTCAAAAACCTAACTTATACCAAAACTAACTTTTTCGAAAAAACCTAACTTATACCAAAACTAACTTTTTCTTAAAAACCTAACTTATACCAAAACTAACTTTTTCTTAAAAACCTAACTTATACCAAAACTAACTTTTTCGAAAAAACCTAACTTATACCAAAACTAACTTTTTCGAAAAAACCTAACTTATACCAAAACTAACTTTTTCTTAAAAACCTAACTTATACCAAAACTAACTCTTTCGAAAAAACCTAACTTATACCAAAACTAACTTTTTCTTAAAAACCTAACTTATACCAAAACTAACTTTTTCTAAAAAAACCTAACTTATACCAAAACTAACTTTTTCGAAAAAACCTAACTTATACCAAAACTAACTTTTTCGAAAAAACCTAACTTATACCAAAACTAACTTTTTCTTAAAAACCTAACTTATACCAAAACTAACTTTTTCGAAAAAACCTAACTTTTTCATAAAAACCTAACTTATACCAAAACTAACTTTTTCGAAAAAACCTAACTTATACCAAAACTAACTTTTTCGAAAAAACCTAACTTATACCAAAACTAACTTTTTCTAAAAAACCTTACTTTTTCGAAAAAACCTAACTTTTACCAAAACTAACTTTTTCGAAAAAACCTAACTTATACCAAAACTAACTTTTTCTAAAAAACCTAACTTATACCAAAACTAACTTTTTCTAAAAAACCTAACTTATACCAAAACTAACTTTTTCGAAAAAACCTAACTTATACCAAAACTAACTTTTTCGAAAAAACCTAACTTATACCAAAACTAACTTTTTCGAAAAAACCTAACTTATACCAAAACTAACTTTTTCTAAAAAACCTTACTTTTTCGAAAAAACCTAACTTTTACCAAAACTAACTTTTTCGAAAAAACCTAACTTATACCAAAACTAACTTTTTCTAAAAACCTAACTTATACCAAAACTAACTTTTTCTTAAAAACCTAACTTATACCAAAACTAACTTTTTCGAAAAAACCTAACTTATACCAAAACTAACTTTTTCGAAAAAACCTAACTTATACCAAAACTAACTTTTTCTTAAAAACCTAACTTATACCAAAACTAACTTTTTCGAAAAAACCTAACTTATACCAAAACTAACTTTTTCTTAAAAACCTAACTTATACCAAAACTAACTTTTTCGAAAAAACCTAACTTATACCAAAACTAACTTTTTCTTAAAAACCTAACTTATACCAAAACTAACTTTTTCGAAAAAACCTAACTTATACCAAAACTAACTTTTTCTTAAAAACCTAACTTATACCAAAACTAACTTTTTCGAAAAAACCTAACTTATACCAAAACTAACTTTTTCTTAAAAACCTAACTTATACCAAAACTAACTTTTTCGAAAAAACCTAACTTATACCAAAACTAACTTTTTCTTAAAAACCTAACTTATACCAAAACTAACTTTTTCTAAAAACCTAACTTATACCAAAACTAACTTTTTCTTAAAAACCTAACTTATACCAAAACTAACTTTTTCGAAAAAACTTAACTTATACCAAAACTAACTTTTTCGAAAAAACCTAACTTATACCAAAACTAACTTTTTCTAAAAAACCTAACTTATACCAAAACTAACTTTTTCGAAAAAACCTAACTTATACCAAAACTAACTTTTTCGAAAAAACCTAACTTATACCAAAACTAACTTTTTCGAAAAAACCTAACTTATACCAAAACTAACTTTTTCTAAAAAACCTTACTTTTTCGAAAAAACCTAACTTTTACCAAAACTAACTTTTTCGAAAAAACCTAACTTATACCAAAACTAACTTTTTCTAAAAACCTAACTTATACCAAAACTAACTTTTTCTTAAAAACCTAACTTATACCAAAACTAACTTTTTCGAAAAAACCTAATTTATACCAAAACTAACTTTTTCGAAAAAACCTAACTTATACCAAAACTAACTTTTTCGAAAAAACCTAACTTATACCAAAACTAACTTTTTCTAAAAAACCTAACTTATACCAAAACTAACTTTTTCTCAAAAACCTAACTTATACCAAAACTAACTTTTTCGAAAAAACCTAACTTATACCAAAACTAACTTTTTCTTAAAAACCTAACTTATACCAAAACTAACTTTTTCGAAAAAACCTAACTTTTTCATAAAAACCTAACTTATACCAAAACTAACTTTTTCGAAAAAACCTAACTTATACCAAAACTAACTTTTTCGAAAAAACCTAACTTATACCAAAACTAACTTTTTCTAAAAAACCTTACTTTTTCGAAAAAACCTAACTTTTACCAAAACTAACTTTTTCGAAAAAACCTAACTTTTTCATAAAAACCTCACTTATACCAAAACTAACTTTTTCGAAAAAACCTAACTTATACCAAAACTAACTTTTTCTTAAAAACCTAACTTTTACCAAAACTAACTTTTTCGAAAAAACCTAACTTTTTCATAAAAACCTAACTTATACCAAAACTAACTTTTTCTTAAAAACCTAACTTATACCAAAACTAACTTTTTCTTAAAAACCTAACTTATACCAAAACTAACTTTTAAGAAAAAACCCAACTTATACCAAAACTAACTTTTTCGAAAAAACCTAACTTATACCAAAACTAACTTTTTCTAAAAAACCTAACTTATACCAAAACTAACTTTTTCTTAAAAACCTAACTTATACCAAAACTAACTTTTTCTTAAAAACCTAACTTATACCAAAACTAACTTTTTCGAAAAAACCTAACTTATACCAAAACTAACTTTTTCTTAAAAACCTAACTTATACCAAAACTAACTTTTAAGAAAAAACCCAACTTATACCAAAACTAACTTTTTCGAAAAAACCTAACTTTTTCTTAAAAACCTAACTTTTACCAAAACTAACTTTTTCGAAAAAACCTAACTTTTTCATAAAAACCTAACTTATACCAAAACTAACTTTTTCTTAAAAACCTAACTTATACCTAAACTAACTTTTTCTTAAAAACCTAACTTATACCAAAACTAACTTTTTCGAAAAAACCTAACTTATACCAAAACTAACTTTTTCTTAAAAACCTAACTTATACCAAAACTAACTTTTTCGAAAAAACCTAACTTATACCAAAACTAACTTTTTCTAAAAAACCTTACTTTTTCGAAAAAACCTAACTTTTACCAAAACTAACTTTTTCGAAAAAACCTAACTTTTTCATAATAACCTAACTTATACCAAAACTAACTTTTTCGAAAAAACCTAACTTATACCAAAACTAACTTTTTCTTAAAAACCTAACTTTTACCAAAACTAACTTTTTCGAAAAAACCTAACTTTTTCATAAAAACCTAACTTATACCAAAACTAACTTTTTCTAAAAAACCTAACTTATACCAAAACTAACTTTTTCTAAAAAACCTAACTTTTTCATAAAAACCTAACTTATACCAAAACTAACTTTTTCTTAAAAACCTAACTTATACCAAAACTAACTTTTTCTTAAAAACCTAACTTATACCAAAACTAACTTTTTCTTAAAAACCTAACTTATACCAAAACTAACTTTTTCTTAAAAACCTAACTTATACCAAAACTAACTTTTTCAAAAAAACCTAACTTTTTCATAAAAACCTAACTTATACCAAAACTAACTTTTTCGAAAAAACCTAACTTATACCAAAACTAACTTTTTCGAAAAAACCTAACTTATACCAAAACTAACTTTTTCTAAAAAACCTTACTTTTTCGAAAAAACCTAACTTTTACCAAAACTAACTTTTTCGAAAAAACCTAACTTATACCAAAACTAACTTTTTCGAAAAAACCTAACTCATACCAAAACTTACTTTTTCGAAAAAACCTAACTTATACCAAAACTAACTTTTTCTTAAAAACCTAACTTATACCAAAACTAACTTTTTCGAAAAAACCTAACTTATACCAAAACTAACTTTTTCTTAAAAACCTAACTTATACCAAAACTAACTTTTTCTTAAAAACCTAACTTATACCAAAACTAACTTTTTCAAAAAAACCTAACTTTTTCATAAAAACCTAACTTATACCAAAACTAACTTTTTCTTAAAAACCTAACTTATACCGAAACTAACTTTTTCTAAAAAAACCTAACTTATACCAAAACTAACTTTTTCGAAAAAACCTTACTTATACCAAAACTAACTTTTTCGAAAAAACCTAACTTATACCAAAACTAACTTTTTCGAAAAAACCTAACTTATACCAAAACTAACTTTTTCGAAAAAACCTAACTTATACCAAAACTAACTTTTTCTAAAAAACCTTACTTTTTCGAAAAAACCTAACTTTTACCAAAACTAACTTTTTCTAAAAAACCTAACTTATACCAAAACTAACTTTTTCGAAAAAACCTAACTCATACCAAAACTAACTTTTTCGAAAAAACCTAACTTATACCAAAACTAACTTTTTCTTAAAAACCTAACTTATACCAAAACTAACTTTTTCGAAAAAACCTAACTTATACCAAAACTAACTTTTAAGAAAAAACCTAACTTATACCAAAACTAACTTTTTCTTAAAAACCTTACTTTTTCGAAAAAACCTAACTTTTACCAAAACTAACTTTTTCGAAAAAACCTAACTTTTACCAAAACTAACTTTTTCGAAAAAACCTAACTTATACCAAAACTAACTTTTTCTAAAAAACCTAACTTATACCAAAACTAACTTTTTCTAAAAAACCTAACTTATACCAAAACTAACTTTTTCGAAAAAACCTAACTTATACCAAAACTAACTTTTTCGAAAAAACCTAACTTATACCAAAACTAACTTTTTCTTAAAAACCTAACTTATACCAAAACTAACTTTTTCGAAAAAACCTAACTTATACCAAAACTAACTTTTTCGAAAAAACCTAACTTATACCAAAACTAACTTTTTCTTAAAAACCTAACTTATACCAAAACTAACTTTTTCGAAAAAACCTAACTTATACCAAAACTAACTTTTTCTTAAAAACCTAACTTATACCAAAACTAACTTTTTCTAAAAAAACCTAACTTATACCAAAACTAACTTTTTCGACAAAACCTAATTTATACCAAAACTAACTTTTTCGAAAAAACCTAACTTATACCAAAACTAACTTTTTCTAAAAAACCTAACTTTTACCAAAACTAACCTTTTCTAAAAAACCTAACTTTTTCGAAAAAACCTAACTTTTACCAAAAACTAACTTTTTCTACAAAACCTAACTTTTACCAAAACTAACTTTTTCTAAAAAACCTAACTTATATCAAAACCAACTTTTTCTTAAAAACCTAACTTTTTCTAAAAAACCTATTTTATACCAAAACTGATCTTTTCTCAAAAACCTAACTTTTACCAAAACTAACTTTTTCGAAAAAACCTAACTTTTTCGCAAAAACCTAACTTTTACCAAAACTAACTTTTTCTAAAATACCTAACTTATACCAAAACTAACTTTTTCAAAAAAACCTAACTTTTTCGCAAAAACCTAACTTTTACCAAAACTAACTTTTTCGAAAAAACCTAACTTATACCAAAACTAACTTTTTCTAAAAAACCTAACTTATATCAAAGCTAACTTTTTCTAAAAAACCTAACTTTTACCAAAACTAACTTTTTCTAAAAAACCTAACTTTTACCAAAAACTAACTTTTTCTACAAAACCTAACTTTTTCGAAAAAACCTAACTTTTTCGAAAAAACCTAACTTTTTCTAAAAAACCTAACTTTTACCAAAACTAACTTTTTCTAAAAAACCTAACTTTTACCAAAACTAACTTTTTTCTAAAAAACCTAACTTTTTCGAAAACCCCTAACTTATACCAAAACTAACTTTTTCGAAAAAACCTAACTTATACCAAAACTAACTTTTTCTAAAAAACCTAACTTTTTCGCAAAAACCTAACTTTTACCAAAACTAACTTTTTCTAAAAAACCTAACTTATACCAAAACTAACTTTTTCAAAAAAACCTAACTTTTTCGCAAAAACCTAACTTATACCAAAACTAACTTTTTCTTAAAAACCTAACTTATACCAAAACTAACTTTTTCTAAAAAACCTAACTTATACCAAAACTAACTTTTTCAAAAAAACCTAACTTTTTCGAAAAAACCTAACTTTTACCAAAACTAACTTTTTCTAAAAAACCTAACTTTTTCGCAAAAACCTAACTTTTACCAAAACTAACTTTTTCTAAAAAACCCAACTTATACCAAAACTAACTTTTTCGAAAAAACCTAACTTATACCAAAACTAACTTTTTCGAAAAAACCTAACTTTTACCAAAACTAACCTTTTCTCAAAAACCTAACTTATACCAAAACTAACTTTTTCTATAAAACCTAACTTATACCAAAACTAACTTTTTCGAAAAAAAATTAACTTTTACCAAAACTAACATTTTCTAAAAAACCTAACTTTTACCAAAACTAACTTTTTCTGAAAAACCTAACTTATATCAAAACTAACTTTTTCTAAAAAACCTAACTTTTTCGAAAAAACCTAACTTTTACCAAAACTAACTTTTTCTTAAAAACTTAACTTTTTCGAAAAAACCTAACTTTTACCAAAACTAACTTTTTCGAAAAAACTCAACTTATACCAAAACTAACTTTTTCGAAAAAACCTAACTTATAACAAAACTAACTTTTTCTTAAAAATTTAACTTATACCAAAACTAACTTTTTCTTAAAAACCTAACTTATACCAAAACTAACTTTTTCTTAAAAACCTAACTTATACCAAAACTAACTTTTTCTAAAAAACCTAACTTATACCAAAACTAACTTTTTCTTAAAAACCCAACTTATACCAAAACTAACTTTTTCGAAAAAACCTAACTTTTACCAAAACTAACTTTTTCGAAAAAACCTAACTTATACCAAAACTAACTTTTTCTAAAAAACCTAACTTATACCAAAACTAACTTTTTCTAAAAAACCTAACTTTTTCGAAAAAACCTAACTTATACCAAAACTAACTTTTTCGAAAAAACCTAACTTTTACCAAAACTAACTTTTTCTAAAAAACCTAACTTATACCAAAACTAACCTTTTCGAAAAAACCTAACTTTTACCAAAACTAACTTTTTCGAAAAAACCTAACTTTTTCGAAAAAACCTAACTAATAAAAAAACTAACTTTTTCTCAAAAACCTAACTTATACCAAAACTAACTTTTTCTCAAAAACCTAACTTTTTCTTAAAAACCTAACTTATACCAAAACTAACTTTTTCGAAAAAACCTAACTTTTTCGAAAAAACCTAACTTTTGCAAAAAAACCTAACTTTTACCAAAACTAACTTTTTCTAAAAAACCTAACTTTTTCTAAAAAACCTAATTTATACCAAAACTAACTTTTTCGAAAAAACCTAACTTATACCAAAACTAACTTTTTATTAAAAACCTAACTTATACCAAAACTAACTTTTTCTTAAAAACCTAACTTATACCAAAACTAACTTTTTATTAAAAACCTAACTTATACCAAAACTAACTTTTTCGAAAAACCCTAACTTTTTCATAAAAACCTAACTTATACCAAAACTAACTTTTTCGAAAAAACCTAACTTTTACCAAAACTAACTTTATCGAAAAAACCTAACTTATACCAAAACTAACTTTTTCTAAAAAACCCAACTTATATCAAAACTAACTTTTTCGAAAAAACCTAACTTATACCAAAACTAACTTTTTCTCAAAAACCTAACTTATACCAAAACTAACTTTTTCTCAAAAACCTAACTTTTTCTTAAAAACCCAACTTATACCAAAACTAACTTTTTCGAAAAAACCTAACTTTTACCAAAACTAACTTTTTCGAAAAAACCTAACTTATACCAAAACTAACTTTTTCTTAAAAACCTAACTTATACCAAAACTAACTTTTTCGAAAAAACCTAACTTATACCAAAACTAACTTTTTCGAAAAAACCTAACTTTTACCAAAACTAACTTTTTCAAAAAAACCTAACTTATACCAAAACTAACTTATTCTAAAAAACCTAACTTTTTCTCAAAAAGCTAACTTATACCAAAATTAACTTTTTCAAAAAAACCTAACTTATACCAAAACTAACTTTTTCTTAAAAACCTAACTTTTTCAAAAAAACCAAACTTATACCAAAACTAACTTTTTCAAAAAAAACCTAACTTATACCAAAACTAACTTTTTCTTAAAAACCTAACTTATACCAAAACTAACTTTTTCTTAAAAACCTAACTTTTTCTTAAAAACCCAACTTATACCAAAACTAACTTTTTCGAAAAAACCTAACTTATACCAAAACTAACTTTTTCGAAAAAACCTAACTTTTACCAAAACTAACTTTTTCGAAAAAACCTAACTTATACCAAAACTAACTTTTTCTTAAAAACCTAACTTATACCAAAACTAACTTTTTCTTAAAAACCTAACTTATACCAAAACTAACTTTTTCTCAAAAACCTAACTTATAAAAAAACTAACTTTTTCGAAAAAACTCAACTTATACCAAAAATAACTTTTTCTTAAAAACCTAACTTTTTCAAAAAAACCAAACTTATACTAAAACTAACTTTTTCAAAAAAACCTAACTTATACCAAAACTAACTTTTTCTTAAAAACCTAACTTATACCAAAACTAACTTTTTCTTAAAAACCTAACTTTTTCTTAAAAACCCAACTTATACCAAAACTAACTTTTTCGAAAAAACCTAACTTTTACCAAAACTAACTTTTTCGAAAAAACCTAACTTTTACCAAAACTAACTTTTTCGAAAAAACCTAACTTATACCAAAACTAACTTTTTCTTAAAAACCTAACTTATATCAAAACCAACTTTTTCTTAAAAACCTAACTTTTTCTAAAAAACCTATTTTATACCAAAACTAACCTTTTCTCAAAAACCTAACTTATACCAAAACTAACTTTTTCTAAAAAACCTAACTTATACCAAAACTAACTTTTTCTTAAAAACCTAACTTATATCAAAACCAACTTTTTCTTAAAAACCTAACTTTTTCGAAAAAACCTAACTTATAACAAAAAAATCTTTTTCTCAAAAACCTAACTTTTACCAAAACTAACTTTTTCTTAAAAACCTAAATTATACCAAAACTAACTTTTTCTTAAAAACCTAACTTTTTCTTAAAAATCTAACTTTTTCTTAAAAACCTAACTTATGCCAAAACTAACTTTTTCGAAAAAACCTAATTTATACCAAAACTAACTTTTTCGAAAAAACCTAACTTATACCATAACTAACTTTTTCTTAAAAACCTTACTTTTTCGAAAAAACCTAATCTTTACCAAAACTAACTTTTTCTCAAAAACCTAACTTTTTCTAAAAAACCTAACTTATACCAAAACTAACTTTTTCGAAAAAACCTAACTTATACCAAAACTAACTTTTTCGAAAAAACCTAACTTATACCAAAACTAACTTTTTCTTAAAAACCTAACTTTTTCTTAAAAACCTAACTTATACCAAAACTAACTTTTTCGAAAAAACCTAACTTATGCCAAAACTAACTTTTTCGAAAAAACCTAATTTATACCAAAACTAACTTTTTCGAAAAAACCTAACTTATACCATAACTAACTTTTTCTTAAAAACCTTACTTTTTCGAAAAAACCTAATCTTTACCAAAATTAACTTTTTCTTAAAAACCTAACTTTTTCTAAAAAACCTAACTTATACCAAAACTAACTTTTTCGAAAAAACCTAACTTATACCAAAACTAACTTTTTCGAAAAAACCTAACTTATACCAAAACTAACTTTTTCTTAAAAACCTAACTTTTTCTTAAAAACCTAACTTATACCAAAACTAACTTTTTCGAAAAAACCTAACTTATGCCAAAACTAACTTTTTCGAAAAAACCTAATTTATACCAAAACTAACTTTTTCGAAAAAACCTAACTTATACCATAACTAACTTTTTCTTAAAAACCTTACTTTTTCGAAAAAACCTAACTTATACCAAAACTAACTTTTTCTAAAAAACCTAACTTATACCAAAACTAACTTTTTCTTAAAAACCTAACTTATACCAAAACTAACTTTTTCGAAAAAACCTAACTTATACCAAAACTAACTTTTTCTTAAAAACCTAACTTATACCAAAACTAACTTTTTCGAAAAAACCTAACTTATACCAAAACTAACTTTTTCGAAAAAACCTAACTTATACCAAAACTAACTTTTTCGAAAAAACCCAACTTATACCAAAACTAACTTTTTCGAAAAAACCTAACTTATACCAAAACTAACTTTTTCGAAAAAACCTAACTTATACCAAAACTAACTTTTTTTTAAAAACCTAACTTTTTCTTAAAAACCTAACTTATACCAAAACTAACTTTTTCGAAAAAACCTAACTTATACCAAAACTAACTTTTTCTCAAAAACCTAGCTTATACCAAAACTAACTTTTTCGAAAAAACCTAACTTATACCAAAACTAACTTTTTCGAAAAAACCTAACTTATGCCAAAACTAACTTTTTCGAAAAAACCTAATTTATACCAAAACTAACTTTTTCGAAAAAACCTAACTTATACCAAAACTAACTTTTTCGAAAAAACCTAACTTATACCAAAACTAACTTTTTCTCAAAAACCTAACTTATACCAAAACTAACTTTTTCGAAAAAACCTAACTTATACCAAAACTAACTTTTTCGAAAAAACCTAACTTATGCCAAAACTAACTTTTTCGAAAAAACCTAATTTATACCAAAACTAACTTTTTCGAAAAAACCTAACTTATACCATAACTAACTTTTTCGAAAAAACCTTACTTTTTCGAAAAAACCTAACTTATACCAAAACTAACTTTTTCTCAAAAACCTAACTTATACCAAAACTAACTTTTTCTCAAAAACCTAACTTATACCAAAACTAACTTTTTCGAAAAAACCTAACTTATACCAAAACTAACTTTTTCTTAAAAACCTAACTTATACCAAAACTAACTTTTTCGAAAAAACCTAACTTATACCAAAACTAACTTTTTTGAAAAAACCTAACTTATACCAAAACTAACTTTTTCGAAAAAACCTGACTTATACCAAAACTTACTTTTTCGAAAAAACCTAACTTTTTCTAAAAAACCTAACTTTTACCAAAACTAACTTTTTCTAAAAAAACCTAACTTATACCAAAACTAACTTTTTCGAAAAAACCTAACTTTTACCAAAACTAACTTTTTCTAAAAAACCTAACTTATACCAAAACTAACTTTTTCTAAAAAAACCTAACTTATACCAAAACTAACTTTTTCTCAAAAACCTAACTTATACCAAAACTAACTTTTTCTAAAAAACCTAACTTATACCAAAACTAACTTTTTCTCAAAAACCTAACTTATACCAAAACTAACTTTTTCGAAAAAACCTAACTTATACCAAAACTAACTTTTTCGAAAAAACCTAACTTATACCAAAACTAACTTTTTCTAAAAAACCTTACTTTTTCGAAAAAACCTAACTTATACCAAAACTAACTTTTTCGAAAAAACCTAACTTATACCAAAACTAACTTTTTCTCAAAAACCTAACTTATACCAAAACTAACTTTTTCTTAAAAACCTAACTTATACCAAAACTAACTTTTTCGAAAAAACCTAACTTATACCAAAACTAACTTTTTCGAAAAAACCTAACTTATGCCAAAACTAACTTTTTCGAAAAAACCTAATTTATACCAAAACTAACTTTTTCGAAAAAACCTAACTTATACCAAAACTAACTTTTTTGAAAAAACCTAACTTATACCAAAACTAACTTTTTCGAAAAAACCTAACTTATACCATAACTAACTTTTTCTTAAAAACCTTACTTTTTCGAAAAAACCTAACTTATACCAAAACTAACTTTTTCGAAAAAACCTAACTTATACCAAAACTAACTTTTTCTCAAAAACCTAACTTATACCAAAACTAACTTTTTCTTAAAAACCTAACTTATACCAAAACTAACTTTTTCGAAAAAACCTAACTTATACCAAAACTAACTTTTTCGAAAAAACCTAACTTATGCCAAAACTAACTTTTTCGAAAAAACCTAATTTATACCAAAACTAACTTTTTCGAAAAAACCTAACTTATACCAAAACTAACTTTTTTGAAAAAACCTAACTTATACCAAAACTAACTTTTTCTTAAAAACCTAACTTATACCAAAACTAACTTTTTCGAAAAAACCTAACTTATACCAAAACTAACTTTTTCTCAAAAACCTAGCTTATACCAAAACTAACTTTTTCGAAAAAACCTAACTGATACCAAAACTAACTTTTTCTTAAAAACCTAACTTATACCAAAACTAACTTTTTCGAAAAAACCTAACTTATACCAAAACTAACTTTTTCGAAAAAACCTAACTTATACCAAAACTAACTTTTTCTAAAAAACCTAACTTTTTCTCAAAAACCTAACTTATACCAAAACTAACTTTTTCTTAAAAACCTAACTTTTTCTTAAAAATCTAACTTTTACCAAAACTAACTTTTTCTAAAAAACCTAACTTTTTCTCAAAAACCTAACTTATACCAAAACTAACTTTTTCTTAAAAACCTAACTTTTTCTTAAAAATCTAACTTTTTCTTAAAAACCTAACTTATACCAAAACTAACTTTTTTGAAAAAACCTAACTTATACCAAAACTAACTTTTTCGAAAAAACCTAACTTATACCAAAACTAACTTTTTCGAAAAAACCTAACTTATACCATAACTAACTTTTTCTTAAAAACCTTACTTTTTCGAAAAAACCTAACTTATACCAAAACTAACTTTTTCGAAAAAACCTAACTTATACCAAAACTAACTTTTTCTCAAAAACCTAGCTTATACCAAAACTAACTTTTTCGAAAAAACCTAACTGATACCAAAACTAACTTTTTCTTAAAAACCTAACTTATACCAAAACTAACTTTTTTGAAAAAACCTAACTTATACCAAAACTAACTTTTTCGAAAAAACCTGACTTATACCAAAACTAACTTTTTCGAAAAAACCTAACTTTTTCTAAAAAACCTAACTTATACCAAAACTAACTTTTTCGAAAAAACCTAACTTTTTCTAAAAAACCTAACTTTTACCAAAACTAACTTTTTCGAAAAAACCTAACTTTTTCTCAAAAACCTAACTTATACCAAAACTAACTTTTTCTTAAAAACCTAACTTTTTCTTAAAAATCTAACTTTTTCTTAAAAACCTAACTTATACCAAAACTAACTTTTTCGAAAAAACCTAACTTATACCAAAACTAACTTTTTCTTAAAAACCTAACTTATACCAAAACTAACTTTTTCTTAAAAACCTAACTTTTTCGAAAAAACCTAACTTTTTCGAAAAAACCTAACTTTTACCAAAACTAACTTTTTCGAAAAAACCTAACTTATAAAAAAACTAACTTTTTCGAAAAAACCTAACTTATACCAAAACTAACTTTTTCGAAAAAACCTAACTTTTTCTAAAAAACCTAACTTTTACCAAAACTAACTTTTTCGAAAAAACCTAACATTTTCTTAAAAACCTAACTTATACCAAAACTAACTTTTTCTTAAAAACCTAACTTTTTCTAAAAAACCTAACTTTTTCTAAAAAACCTAACTTTTACCAAAACTAACTTTTTCTAAAAAACCTAACTTATACCAAAACTAACTTTTTCGAAAAAACCTAACTTTTTCTTAAAAACCTAACTTATACCAAAACTAACTTTTTCGAAAAAACCTAACTTTTTCGAAAAAACCTAACTTTTACCAAAACTAACTTTTTCGAAAAAACCTAACTTATAAAAAAACTAACTTTTTCGAAAAAACCTAACTTATACCAAAACTCACTTTTTCTAAAAAACCTAACTTTTTCTAAAAAACCTAACTTTTATCAAAACTAACTTTTTCTTAAAAACCTAACTTTTTCGAAAAAACCTAACTTTTTCTTAAAAACCTAACTTATACCAAAACTAACTTTTTCGAAAAAACCTAACTTATACCAAAACTAACTTTTTCTAAAAAACCTAACTTATACCAAAACTAACTTTTTCGAAAAAACCTAACTTATACCAAAACTAACTTTTTCGAAAAAACCTAACTTATACCAAAACTAACTTTTTCTCAAAAACCTAACTTATACCAAAACTAACTTTTTTGAAAAAACCTAACTTATAAAAAAACTAACTTTTTCGAAAAAACCTAACTTATACCAAAACTAACTTTTTCGAAAAAACCTAACTTATACCAAAACTAACTTTTTCGAAAAAACCTAACTTTTTCATAAAAACCTAACTTATACCAAAACTAACTTTTTCGAAAAAACCTAACTTTTACCAAAACTAACTTTTTCGAAAAAACCTAACTTTTTCTAAAAAACCTAACTTTTACCAAAACTAACTTATTCTAAAAAACCTAACTTTTTCTCAAAAACCTAACTTATACAAAAACTAACTTTTTCTTTAAAACCTAACTTATACCAAAACTAACTTTTTCTTAAAAACCTAACTTTTTCGAAAAAACCTAACTTTTTCGAAAAAACCTAACTTTTACCAAAACTAACTTTTTCGAAAAAACCTAACTTATAAAAAAACTAACTTTTTCGAAAAAACCTAACTTATACCAAAACTCACTTTTTCTAAAAAACCTAACTATTTCTATAAAACCTAACTTTTACCAAAACTAACTTTTTCTAAAAAACCTAACTTATACCAAAACTAACTTTTTCTAAAAAACCTAACTTATACCAAAACTAACTTTTTCGAAAAAACCTAACTTATACCAAAACTAACTTTTTCTTAAAAACCTAACTTATACCAAAACTAACTTTTTCTTAAAAACCTAACTTTTTCTTAAAAACCTAACTTATACCAAAACTAACTGTTTCGAAAAAACCTAACTTATGCCAAAACTAACTTTTTCGAAAAAACCTAATTTATACCAAAACTAACTTTTTCGAAAAAACCTAACTTATACCAAAACTAACTTTTTCTTAAAAACCTTACTTTTTCGAAAAAACCTAACTTATACCAAAACTAACTTTTTCGAAAAAACCTAACTTATACCAAAACTAACTTTTTCTCAAAAACCTAACTTATACCAAAACTAACTTTTTCTAAAAAAACCTAACTTATACCAAAACTAACTTTTTCGAAAAAACCTAACTTATACCAAAACTAACTTTTTCGAAAAAACCTAACTTATACCAAAACTAACTTTTTCGAAAAAACCTAATTTATACCAAAACTAACTTTTTCGAAAAAACCTAACTTATACCAAAACTAACTTTATCGAAAAAACCTAACTTATACCAAAACTAACTTTTTCTAAAAAACCTTACTTATACCAAAACTAACTTTTTCTCAAAAACCTAACTTATACCAAAACTAACTTTTTCTCAAAAACCTAACTTATACCAAAACTAACTTTTTCTTAAAAACCTAACTTATACCAAAACTAACTTTTTCGAAAAAACCTAACTTATACCAAAACTAACTTTTTTTAAAAAACCTTACTTTTTCGAAAAAAACTAACTTTTTCTTAAAAACCTAACTTAAACCAAAACTAACTTTTTCGAAAAAACCTAACTTATACCAAAACTAACTTTTTCTAAAAAACCTAACTTATACCAAAACTAACTTTTTCGAAAAAACCTAACTTATACCAAAACTAACTTTTTCGAAAAAACCTAATTTATACCAAAACTAACTTTTTCGAAAAAACCTAACTTATACCAAAACTAACTTTTTCGAAAAAACCTAACTTATACCAAAACTAACTTTTTCTAAAAAACCTAACTTATACCAAAACTAACTTTTTCGAAAAAACCTAACTTATACCAAAACTAACTTTTTCGAAAAAACCTAACTTTTTCTAAAAAACCTAACTTTTACCAAAACTAACTTTTTCTAAAAAACCTAACTTTTTCGAAAAAACCTAACTTTTACCAAAACTAACTTTTTCGAAAAAACCTAACTTATACCAAAACTAATTTTTTCTTAAAAACCTAACTTATACCAAAACTAACTTTTTCGAAAAAACCTAACTTATACCAAAACTAACTTTTTCTTAAAAATCTAACTTTTTCTTAAAAACCTAACTTAAACCAAAACTAACTTTTTCGAAAAAACCTAACTTATACCAAAACTAACTTTTTCTAAAAAACCTAGCTTATACCAAAACTAACTTTTTCGAAAAAACCTAATTTATACCAAAACTAACTTTTTCGAAAAAACCTAACTTATACCAAAACTAACTTTTTCTCAAAAACCTAACTTATACCAAAACTAACTTTTTCGAAAAAACCTAACTTATACCAAAACTAACTTTTTCTAAAAAACCTAACTTATACCAAAACTAACTTTTTCTAAAAAACCTAACTTATACCAAAACTAACTTTTTCGAAAAAACCTAATTTATACCAAAACTAACTTTTTCGAAAAAACCTAACTTATACCAAAACGAACTTTTTCTCAAAAACCTAACTTATACCAAAACTAACTTTTTCGAAAAAACCTAACTTATACCAAAACTAACTTTTTCTTAAAAACCTAACTTATACTAAAACTAACTTTTTCTAAAAAACCTTACTTTTTCGAAAAAACCTAACTTTTACCAAAACTAACTTTTTCGAAAAAACCTAACTTATGCCAAAACTAACTTTTTCGAAAAAACCTAATTTATACCAAAACTAACTTTTTCTTAAAAATCTTACTTTTTCTCAAAAACCTAACTTATACCAAAACTAACTTTTTCTTAAAAACCTAACTTATACCAAAACTAACTTTTTCTTAAAAACCTAACTTATACCAAAACTAACTTTTTCGAGAAAACCTAACTTATACCAAAACTAACTTTTTCGAAAAAACCTAACTTATACCAAAACTAACTTTTTCTTAAAAACCTAACTTATACCAAAACTAACTTTTTCTTAAAAACCTAACTTTTTCTTAAAAACCTAACTTTTTCTTAAAAACCTAACTTATACCAAAACTAACTTTTTCGAAAAAACCTAACTTATACCAAAACTAACTTTTTCTTAAAAACCTAACTTATACCAAAACTAACTTTTTCTTAAAAACCTAACTTTTTCGAAAAAACCTAACTTTTTCGAAAAAACCTAACTTTTACCAAAACTAACTTTTTCGAAAAAACCTAACTTATAAAAAAACTAACTTTTTCGAAAAAACCTAACTTATACCAAAACTCACTTTTTCTAAAAAACCTAACTTTTTCTAAAAAACCTAACTTTTACCAAAACTAACTTTTTCTAAAAAACCTAACTTATACCAAAACTAAGTTTTTCGAAAAAACCTAACTTTTTCTTAAAAACCTAACTTATACCAAAACTAACTTTTTCTTAAAAACCTAACTTATACCAAAACTAACTTTTTCGAAAAAACCTAACTTTTTCGAAAAAACCTAACTTTTACCAAAACTAACTTTTTCGAAAAAACCTAACTTATAAAAAAACTAACTTTTTCGAAAAAACCTAACTTATACCAAAACTCACTTTTTCTAAAAAACCTAACTTTTTCTAAAAAACCTAACTTTTACCAAAACTAACTTTTTCGAAAAAACCTAACTTTTTCTTAAAAACCTAACTTATACCAAAACTAACTTTTTCGAAAAAACCTAATTTATACCAAAACTAACTTTTTCGAAAAAACCTAACTTATACCAAAACTAACATTTTCGAAAAAACCTAACTTATACCAAAACTAACTTTTTCTTAAAAACCTAACTTATACCAAAACTAACTTTTTCTTAAAAACCTAACTTTTTTTTAAAAACCTAACTTTTTCTTAAAAATCTAACTTTTTCTTAAAAACCTAACTTATACCAAAACTAACTTTTTCGAAACAACCTAACTTATACCAAAACTAACTTTTTCGAAAAAACCTAATTTATACCAAAACTAACTTTTTCGAAAAAACCTAACTTATACCAAAACTAACTTTTTCGAAAAAACCTAACTTATACCAAAACTAACTTTTTCTAAAAAACCTAACTTATACCAAAACTAACTTTTTTCAAAAACCTAACTTATACCAAAACTAACTTTTTCGAAAAAACCTAACTTATACCAAAACTAACTTTTTCGAAAAAACCTAACTTATACCAAAACTAACTTTTTCTAAAAAACCTTACTTTTTCGAAAAAACCTAACTTTTACCAAAACTAACTTTTTCGAAAAAACCTAACTTATACCAAAACTAACTTTTTCTCAAAAACCTAACTTATACCAAAACTAACTTTTTCTTAAAAAATTAACTTATACCAAAACTAACTTTTTCGAAAAAACCTAACTTATACCAAAACTAACTTTTTCTACAAAACCTTACTTTTTCGAAAAAACCTAACTTTTACCAAAACTAACTTTTTCGAAAAAACCTAACTTTTTCATAAAAACCTAACTTATACCAAAACTAACTTTTTCGAAAAAACCTAACTTATACCAAAACTAACTTTTTCTTAAAAACCTAACTTTTACCAAAACTAACTTTTTCGAAAAAACCTAACTTTTTCTTAAAAACCTAACTTATACCAAAACTAACTTTTTCTAAAAAACTTAACTTATACCAAAACTAACTTTTTCTAAAAAACCTAACTTATACCAAAACTAACTTTTTCGAAAAAACCTAACTTATACCAAAACTAACTTTTTCGAAAAAACCTAACTTATACCAAAACTAACTTTTTCGAAAAAACCTAACTTATACCAAAACTAACTTTTTCTAAAAAAACCTAACTTATACCAAAACTAACTTTTTCGAAAAAACCTAATTTATACCAAAACTAACTTTTTCGAAAAAACCTAACTTATACCAAAACTAACTTTTTCGAAAAAACCTAACTTATACCAAAACTAACTTTTTCTAAAAAACCTAACTTATACCAAAACTAACTTTTTCTAAAAAACCTAACTTATACCAAAACTAACTTTTTCTAAAAAACCTAACTTATACCAAAACTAACTTTTTCTAAAAAACCTAACTTATACCAAAACTAACTTTTTCGAAAAAACCTAACTTATACCAAAACTAACTTTTTCTTAGAAACCTAACTTATACCAAAACTAACTTTTTCGAAAAAACCTAACTTATACCAAAACTAACTTTTTCGAAAAAACCTAACTTATACCAAAACTAACTTTTTCGAAAAAACCTAACTTTTTCATAAAAACCTAACTTATACCAAAACTAACTTTTTCGAAAAAACCTAACTTATACCAAAACTAACTTTTTCGAAAAAACCTAACTTATACCAAAACTAACTTTTTCTAAAAAACCTTACTTTTTCGAAAAAACCTAACTTTTACCAAAACTAACTTTTTCGAAAAAACCTTACTTATACCAAAACTAACTTTTTCTAAAAAACCTAACTTATACCAAAACTAACTTTTTCTAAAAAACCTAACTTATACCAAAACTAACTTTTTCGAAAAAACCTAACTTATACCAAAACTAACTTTTTCGAAAAAACCTAACTTATACCAAAACTAACTTTTTCTTAAAAAAATAACTTATACCAAAACTAACTTTTTCGAAAAAACCTAACTTATACCAAAACTAACTTTTTCGAAAAAACCTAACTTATACCAAAACTAACTTTTTCTTAAAAACCTAACTTATACCAAAACTAACTTTTTCATAAAAACCTAACTTATACCAAAACTAACTTTTTCTTAAAAACCTAACTTATACCAAAACTAACTTTTTCGAAAAAACCTAATTTATACCAAAACTAACTTTTTCGAAAAAACCTAACTTATACCAAAACTAACTTTTTCTCAAAAACTTAACTTATACCAAAACTAACTTTTTCGAAAAAACCTAACTTATACCAAAACTAACTTTTTCTTAAAAACCTAACTTATACCAAAACTAACTTTTTCGAAAAAACCTAACTTATACCAAAACTAACTTTTTCTAAAAAACCTTACTTTTTCTAAAAAACCTAACTTATACCAAAACTAACTTTTTCGAAAAAACCTAACTTTTTCATAAAAACCTAACTTATACCAAAACTAACTTTTTCGAAAAAACCTAACTTTTTCTCAAAAACCTAACTTTTACCAAAACTAACTTTTTCTTAAAAACCTAACTTATACCAAAACTAACTTTTTCGAAAAAACCTAACTTATACCAAAACTAACTTTTTCTTAAAAACCTAACTTATACCAAAACTAACTTTTTCTAAAAAACCTAACTTATACCATAACTAACTTTTTCTAAAAAACCTAACATATACCAAAACTAACTTTTTCGAAAAAACCTAATTTATACCAAAACTAACTTTTTCGCAAAAAGCCTAACTTATACCAAAACTAACTTTTTCTCGAAAACCTAACTTATACCAAAACTAACTTTTTCGAAAAAACCTAACTTATACCAAAACTAACTTTTTCATAAAAAAATAACTTATACCAAAACTAACTTTTTCGAAAAAACCTAACTTATACCAAAACTAACTTTTTCGAAAAAACCTAATTTATACCAAAACTAACTTTTTCTCAAAAACCTAACTTATACCAAAACTAACTTTTTCGAAAAAACCTAACTTATACCAAAACTAACTTTTTCATAAAAACCTAACTTATACCAAAACTAACTTTTTCGAAAAAACCTAACTTTTACCAAAACTAACTTTTTCGAAAAAACCTAACTTTTTCATAAAAACCTAACTTATACCAAAACTAACTTTTTCGAAAAAACCTAACTTTTTCTCAAAAACCTAACTTTTACCAAAACTAACTTTTTCTTAAAAACCTAACTTATACCAAAACTAACTTTTTCGAAAAAACCTAACTTATACCAAAACTAACTTTTTCGAAAAAACCTAACTTATACCAAAACTAACTTTTTCGAAAAAACCTAACTTATACCAAAACTAACTTTTTCTTAAAAACCTAACTTATACCAAAACTAACTTTTTCTAAAAAACCTAACTTATACCAAAACTAACTTTTTCCAAAAAACCTAACTTATACCAAAACTAATTTTTTTTTTAAAACCTAACTTATACCAAAACTAACTTTTTCATAAAAACCTAACTTATACCAAAACTAACTTTTTCGAAAAAACCTAACTTATACCAAAACTAACTTTTTCGAAAAAACCTAACTTATACCAAAACTAACTTTTTCGAAAAAACCTAACTTTTTCATAAAAACCTAACTTATACCAAAACTAACTTTTTCGAAAAAACCTAACTTATACCAAAACTAACTTTTTCGAAAAAACCTAACTTTTTCATAAAAACCTAACTTTTACCAAAACTAACTTTTTCGAAAAAACCTAATTTATACCAAAACTAACTTTTTCGAAAAAACCTAACTTATACCAAAACTAACTTTTTCTTAAAAACCTAACTTATACCAAAACTAACTTTTTCTAAAAAACCTAACTTATACCAAAACTAACTTTTTCTCAAAACCTAACTTATACCAAAACTAACTTTTTCGAAAAAACCTAACTTTTTCATAAAAACCTAACTTTTACCAAAACTAACTTTTTCTAAAAAACCTAACTTTTTCGAAAAAACCTAACTTTTACCAAAACTAACTTTTTCTTAAAAACCTAACTTATACCAAAACTAACTTTTTCTAAAAAACCTAACTTTTTCGAAAAAACCTAACTTATACCAAAACTAACTTTTTCGAAAAAACCTAATTTATACCAAAACTAACTTTTTCGAAAAAACCTAACTTATACCAAAACTAACTTTTTCTTAAAAACCTAACTTATACCAAAACTAACTTTTTCTAAAAAACCTAACTTTTTCATAAAAACCTAACTTTTACCAAAACTAACTTTTTCTAAAAAACCTAACTTATACCAAAACTAACTTTTTCTAAAAAAACCTAACTTATACCAAAACTAACTTTTTCGAAAAAACCTAACTTATACCAAAACTAACTTTTTCGAAAAAACCTAACTTATACCAAAACTAACTTTTTCGAAAAAACCTAATTTATACCAAAACTAACTTTTTCGAAAAAACCTAACTTATACCAAAACTAACTTTTTCGAAAAAACCTAACTTATACCAAAACTAACTTTTTCGAAAAAACCTTACTTTTTCGAAAAAACCTAATTTATACCAAAACTAACTTTTCGAAAAAACCTAACTTATACCAAAACTAACTTTTTCTCAAAAACCTAACTTATACCAAAACTAACTTTTTCTTAAAAACCTAACTTATACCAAAACTAACTTTTTCGAAAAAACCTAACTTATACCAAAACTAACTTTTTCTAAAAAACCTTACTTTTTCGAAAAAACCTAACTTTTACCAAAACTAACTTTTTCGAAAAAACCTAACTTTTTCATAAAAACCTAACTTATACCAAAACTAACTTTTTCGAAAAAACCTAACTTATACCAAAACTAACTTTTTCTTAAAAACCTAACTTATACCAAAACTAACTTTTTCTAAAAAACCTAACTTGTACCAAAACTTACTTTTTCGAAAAAACCTTACTTTTTCGACAAAACCTAACTTTTAAAAAAAACTAATTTTTTCGAAAAAACCTAACTTTTACCAAAACTAACTTTTTCTAAAAAACCTAACTTTTTCGAAAAAACCTTACTTTTTCGAAAAAACCTTACTTTTACCAAAACCAACTTTTTCTTAAAAACCTAACTTTTTCTCAAAAACCTAACTTATACCAAAACTAACTTTTTCGAAAAAACCTAACTTATACCAAAACTAACTTTTTCGAAAAAACCTAACTTATACCAAAACTAACTTTTTCGAAAAAACCTTACTTTTTCGACAAAACCTAACTTTTAAAAAAACTAATTTTTTCGAAAAAACCTAACTTTTACCAAAACTAACTTTTTCTAAAAAACCTAACTTTTTCGAAAAAACCTTACTTTTTCGAAAAAACCTAACTTTTACCAAAACTAACTTTTTCTTAAAAACCTAACTTTTTCTCAAAAACCAAACTTATACCAAAACTAACTTTTTCGAAAAAACCTAACTTTTACCAAAACTAACTTTTTCTTAAAAACCTAACTTATACCAAAACTAACTTTTTCTTAAAAACCTAACTTTTTCTTAAAAATCTAACTTTTTCTTAAAAACCTAACTTATACCAAAACTAACTTTTTCGAAAAAACCTAACTTATACCAAAACTAACTTTTTCTAAAAAACCTTACTTTTTCGAAAAAACCTAACTTATACCAAAACTAACTTTTTCGAAAAAACCTAACTTATACCAAAACTAACTTTTTCTCAAAAACCTAACTTATACCAAAACTAACTTTTTCTTAAAAACCTAACTTATACCAAAACTAACTTTTTCGAAAAAACCTAACTTATACCAAAACTAACTTTTTCTAAAAAACCTTACTTTTTCGAAAAAACCTAACTTTTACCAAAACTAACTTTTTCGAAAAAACCTAACTTTTTCATAAAAACCTAACTTATACCAAAACTAACTTTTTCGAAAAAACCTAACTTATACCAAAACTAACTTTTTCTTAAAAACCTAACTTTTTCATAAAAACCTAACTTTTACCAAAACTAACTTTTTCTAAAAAACCTAACTTATACCAAAACTAACTTTTTCGAAAAAACCTAACTTATACCAAAACTAACTTTTTCGAAAAAACCTTACTTTTTCGACAAAACCTAACTTTTAAAAAAACTAATTTTTTCGAGAAAACCTAACTTTTACCAAAACTAACTTTTTCTAAAAAACCTAACTTTTTCGAAAAAACCTTACTTTTTCGAAAAAACCTAACTTTTACCAAAACTAACTTTTTCTTAAAAACCTAACTTTTTCTCAAAAACCAAACTTATACCAAAACTAACTTTTTCGAAAAAACCTAACTTATACCAAAACTAACTTTTTCTAAAAAACCTATCTTATACCAAAACTAACTTTTTCGAAAAAACCTAACTTTTACCAAAACTAACTTATTATAAAAAACCTAACTTTTTCTCAAAAACCTAACTTATACCAAAACTAACTTTTTCTTAAAAACCTAACTTTTTCTTAAAAATCTAACTTTTTCTTAAAAACCTAACTTATACCAAAACTCACTTTTTCTAAAAAACCTAACTTATACCAAAACTAACTTTTTCGAAAAAACCTAACTTATACCAAAACTAACTTTTTCGAAAAAACCTAACTTTTACCAAAACTAACTTATTCTAAAAAACCTAACTTTTTCTCAAAAACCTAACTTATACCAAAATTAACTTTTTCTTAAAAACCTAACTTTTTCGAAAAAACCTAACTTATACCAAAACTAACTTTTTCGAAAAAACCTAACTTATACCAAAACTAACTTTTTCTTAAAAACCTAACTTATACCAAAACTAACTTTTTCGAAAAAACCTAACTTATACCAAAACTAACTTTTTCTTAAAAACCTTACTTTTTCGAAAAAACCTAACTTTTACCAAAACTAACTTTTTCGAAAAAACCTAACTTTTTCGAAAAAACCTAACTTATACCAAAACTAACTTTTTCGAAAAAACCTAACTTATACCAAAACTAACTTTTTCGAAAAAACCTAACTTATACCAAAACTAACTTTTTCTAAAAAACCTTACTTTTTCGAAAAAACCTAACTTTTACCAAAACTAACTTTTTCGAAAAAACCTAACTTTTTCGAAAAAACCTAACTTATACCAAAACTAACTTTTTCGAAAAAACCTAACTTATACCAAAACTAACTTTTTCGAAAAAACCTAACTTTTTCTAAAAAACCTAACTTTTACCAAAACTAAATTTTTCTAAAAAACCTAACTTATACCAAAACTAACTTTTTCGAAAAAACCTAACTTATACCAAAACTAACTTTTTCGAAAAAACCTTACTTTTTCGACAAAACCTAACTTTTAACAAAACTAATTTTTTCGAAAAAACCTAACTTTTACCAAAACTAACTTTTTCGAAAAAACCTTACTTTTTCGAAAAAACCTAACTTATACCAAAACTAACTTTTTTGAAAAAACCCTACTTATACCAAAACTAACTTTTTCGAAAAAACCTAACTTTTTCTAAAAAACCTAACTTTTACCAAAACTAACTTATTATAAAAAAAAAAAACCTAACTTTTTCTCAAAAACCTAACTTATACCAAAACTAACTTTTTCTTAAAAACCTAACTTTTTCTTAAAAATCTTACTTTTTCTTAAAAACCTAACTTATACCAAAACTCACTTTTTCTAAAAAACCTAACTTATACCAAAACTAACTTTTTCGAAAAAACCTAACTTATACCAAAACTAACTTTTTCTCAAAAACCTAACTTATACCAAAACTAACTTTTTCGAAAAAACCTAACTTATACCAAAACTAACTTTTTCGAAAAAACCTAACTTTTACCAAAACTAACTTATTCTAAAAAACCTAACTTTTTCTCAAAAACCTAACTTATACCAAAATTAACTTTTTCTTAAAAACCTAACTTTTTCTAAAAAACCTAACTTATACCAAAACTAACTTTTTCGAAAAAACCTAACTTATACCAAAACTAACTTTTTCTTAAAAACCTAACTTATACCAAAACTAACTTCTTCGAAAAAACCTAACTTATACCAAAACTAACTTTTTCTAAAAAACCTTACTTTTTCGAAAAAACCTAACTTTTACCAAAACTAACTTTTTCGAAAAAACCTAACTTTTTCATAAAAACCTAACTTATACCAAAACTAACTTTTGCGAAAAAACCTAACTTATACCAAAACTAACTTTTTCTTAAAAACCTAACTTTTACCAAAACTAACTTTTTCGAAAAAACCTAACTTTTTCATAAAAACCTAACTTATACCAAAACTAACTTTTTCTAAAAAACTTAACTTATACCAAAACTAACTTTTTCGAAAAAACCTAACTTATACCAAAACTAACTTTCTCATAAAAACCTAACTTATACCAAAACTAACTTTTTCGAAAAAACCTAACTTTTTCATAAAAACCTAACTTATACCAAAACTAACTTTTTCTAAAAAACCTAACTTATACCAAAACTAACTTTTTCGAAAAAACCTAACTTATACCAAAACTAACTTTTTCTTAAAAACCTAACTTATACCAAAACTAACTTTTTCGAAAAAACCTAATTTATACCAAAACTAACTTTTTCGAAAAAACCTAACTTATACCAAAACTAACTTTTTCGAAAAAACCTAACTTATACCAAAACTAACTTTTTCTTAAAAACCTAACTTATACCAAAACTAACTTTTTCTCAAAAACCTAACTTATACCAAAATTAACTTTTTCGAAAAAACCTAACTTATACCAAAACTAACTTTTTCATAAAAACCTAACTTATACCAAAACTAACTTTTTCGAAAAAACCTAACTTTTTCTTAAAAACCTAACTTATACCAAAACTAACTTTTTCGAAAAAACCTAACTTATACCAAAACTAACTTTTTCTAAAAAACCTTACTTTTTCGAAAAAACCTAACTTTTACCAAAACTAACTTTTTCGAAAAAACCTAACTTTTTCATAAAAACCTAACTTATACCAAAACTAACTTTTTCGAAAAAACCTAACTTATACCAAAACTAACTTTTGCGAAAAAACCTAACTTTTACCAAAACTAACTTTTTCGAAAAAACCTAACTTTCTCATAACAACCTAACTTATACCAAAACTAACTTTTTCGAAAAAACCTAACTTATACCAAAACTAACTTTTTCTTAAAAACCTAACTTATACCAAAACTAACTTTTTCGAAAAAACCTAACTTATACCAAAACTATTTTTTTCGAAAAAACCTAACTTATACCAAAACTAACTTTTTCTCAAAAACCTAACTTATACCAAAACTAACTTTTTCTTAAAAACCTAACTTATACCAAAACTAACTTTTTCGAAAAAACCTAACTTATAAAAAAACTAACTTTTTCTAAAAAACCTTACTTTTTCGAAAAAACCTAACTTTTACCAAAACTAACTTTTTCGAAAAAACCTTACTTTTTCATAAAAACCTAACTTATACCAAAACTCACTTTTTCGAAAAAACCTAACTTATACCAAAACTAACTTTTTCTTAAAAACCTAACTTATACCAAAACTAACTTTTTCGAAAAAACCTAACTTTTTCTTAAAAACCTAACTTATACCAAAACTAACTTTTTCGAAAAAACCTAACTTATGCCAAAACTAACTTTTTCGAAAAAAACTAATTTATACCAAAACTAACTTTTTCGAAAAAACCTAACTTATACCAAAACTAACTTTTTCTAAAAAACCTTACTTTTACCAAAACTAACTTTTTCGAAAAAACCTAACTTATACCAAAACTAACTTTTTCTTAAAAACCTAACTTATACCAAAACTAACTTTTTCGAAAAAACCTAACTTTTTCTTAAAAACCTAACTTATACCAAAACTAACTTTTTCTCAAAAACCTAACTTGTACCAAAACTAACTTTTTCGAAAAAACCTAACTTATACCAAAACTAACTTTTTTGAAAAAACCTAACTTATACCAAAACTAACTTTTTCGAAAAAACCTAACTTTTTCTAAAAAACCTAACTTTTACCAAAACTAACTTTTTCTTAAAAACCTAACTTTTTCTCAAAAACCTAACTTATACCAAAACTAACTTTTTCTTAAAAACCTAACTTATACCAAAACTAACTTTTTCTTAAAAACCTAACTTATACCAAAACTAACTTTTTCTTAAAAACCTAACTTATACCAAAACTAACTTTTTCGAAAAAACCTAACTTTTTCTTAAAAACCTAACTTATACCAAAACTAACTTTTTCGAAAAAACCTAACTTATGCCAAAACTAACTTTTTCGAAAAAACCTAATTTATACCAAAACTAACTTTTTCGAAAAAACCTAACTTATACCAAAACTAACTTTTTCTAAAAAACCTTACTTTTACCAAAACTAACTTTTTCGAAAAAACCTAACATATACCAAAACTAACTTTTTCTTAAAAACCTAACTTATACCAAAACTAACTTTTTCGAAAAAACCTAACTTTTTCTTAAAAACCTAACTTATACCAAAACTAACTTTTTCGAAAAAACCTAACTTATACCAAAACTAACTTTTTCTAAAAAACCTTACTTTTACCAAAACTAACTTTTTCGAAAAAACCTTACTTATACCAAAACTAACTTTTTCTTAAAAACCTAACTTATACCAAAACTAACTTTTTCGAAAAAACCTAACTTTTTCTTAAAAACCTAACTTATACCAAAACTAACTTTTTCGAAAAAACCTAACTTATGCCAAAACTAACTTTTTCGAAAAAACCTAATTTTTACCAAAACTAACTTTTTCGAAAAAACCTAACTTGTACCAAAACTAACTTTTTCTTAAAAACCTAACTTATACCAAAACTAACTTTTTCTTAAAAACCTAACTTATACCAAAACTAACTTTTTCGAAAAAACCTAACTTTTTCTTAAAAACCTAACTTTTTCTTAAAAACCTAACTTATACCAAAACTAACTTTTTCGAAAAAACCTAACTTATACCAAAACTAACTTTTTCTTAAAAACCTAACTTATACCAAAACTAACTTTTTCTTAAAAACCTAACTTATACCAAAACTAACTTTTTCGAAAAAACCTAACTTTTTCTTAAAAACCTAACTTATACCAAAACTAACTTTTTCGAAAAAACCTAACTTATGCCAAAACTAACTTTTTCGAAAAAACCTAATTTATACCAAAACTAACTTTTTCGAAAAAACCTAACTTATACCAAAACTAACTTTTTCTTAAAAACCTAACTTATACCAAAACTAACTTTTTCTTAAAAACCTAACTTATACCAAAACTAACTTTTTCGAAAAAACCTAACTTTTTCTTAAAAACCTAACTTATACCAAAACTAACTTTTTCTTAAAAACCTAACTTATGCCAAAACTAACTTTTTCGAAAAAACCTAATTTATACCAAAACTAACTTTTTCGAAAAAACCTAACTTATACCAAAACTAACTTTTTCTAAAAAACCTTACTTTTACCAAAACTAACTTTTTCGAAAAAACCTAACTTATACCAAAACTAACTTTTTCTTAAAAACCTAACTTATACCAAAACTAACTTTTTCGAAAAAACCTAACTTATACCAAAACTAACTTTTTCTAAAAAACCTAACTTATACCAAAACTAACTTTTTCTCAAAAACCTAACTTATACCAAAACTAACTTTTTCGAAAAAACCTAACTTATACCGAAACTAACTTTTTCGAAAAAACCTAACTTATACCAAAACTAACTTTTTCTAAAAAATCTTACTTTTTCGAAAAAACCTAACTTTTACCAAAACTAACTTTTTCGAAAAAACCTAACTTTTTCATAAAAACCTAACTTATACCAAAACTAACTTTTTCATAAAAACCTAACTTATACCAAAACTAACTTTTTCGAAAAACCTAACTTATACCAAAACTAACTTTTTCGAAAAAACCTTACTTATACCAAAACTAACTTTTTCGAAAAAACCTAACTTTTTCATAAAAACCTAACTTATACCAAAACTAACTTTTTCGAAAAAACCTAACTTATACCAAAACTAACTTTTTCGAAAAAACCTAATTTATACCAAAACTAACTTTTTCGAAAAAACCTAACTTATACCAAAACTAACTTTTTCGAAAAAACCTAACTTATACCAAAACTAACTTTTTCGAAAAAACCTAACTTATACCAAAACTAACTTTTTCTCAAAAACCTAACTTATACCAAAACTAACTTTTTCGAAAAAACCTAACTTATACCGAAACTAACTTTTTCGAAAAAACCTAACTTATACCAAAACTAACTTTTTCTAAAAAACCTTACTTTTTCGAAAAAACCTAACTTTTACCAAAACTAACTTTTTCGAAAAAACCTAACTTTTTCATAAAAACCTAACTTATACCAAAACTAACTTTTTCGTAAAAACCTAACTTATACCAAAACTAACTTTTTCGAAAAAACCTAACTTATACCAAAACTAACTTTTTCGAAAAAACCTAACTTTTTCTAAAAAACCTAACTTATACCAAAACTAACTTTTTCGAAAAAACCTAACTTTTACCAAAAAACCTAACTTTTTCTAAAAAACCTAACTTATACCAAAACTAACTTTTTCTAAAAAACCTAACTTATACCAAAACTAACTTTTTCTTAAAAACCTAACTTATACCAAAACTAACTTTTTCTAAAAAACCTAACTTATACCAAAACTAACTTTTTCTAAAAAACCTAACTTATACCAAAACTAACTTTTTCGAAAAAACCTAACTTTTACCAAAAAACCTAACTTTTTCTAAAAAACCTAACTTATACCAAAACTAACTTTTTCTAAAAAACCTAACTTATACCAAAACTAACTTTTTCGAAAAAACCTAACTTTTTCGAAAAAACCTAACTTTTACCAAAACTTACTTTTTCGAAAAAACCTAACTTATACCAAAACTAACTTTTTCGAAAAAACCTAACTTTTACCAAAACTAACTTTTTCGAAAAAACCTAACTTTTTCATAAAAACCTAACTTATACCAAAACTAACTTTTTCTAAAAAACCTAACTTATACCAAAACTAACTTTTTCTAAAAAACCTAACTTATACCAAAACTAACTTTTTCTAAAAAACCTAACTTATACCAAAACTAACTTTTTCGAAAAAACCTAACTTATACCAAAACTAACTTTTTCGAAAAAACCTAACTCATACCAAAACTAACTTTTTCGAAAAAACCTAACTTATAAAAAAACTAACTTTTTCGAAAAAACCTAACTTATACCAAAACTCACTTTTTCTAAAAAACCTAACTTATACCAAAACTAACTTTTTCTAAAAAACCTTACTTATACCAAAACTAACTTTTTCGAAAAAACCTAACTTATACCAAAACTAACTTTTTCGAAAAAACCTAACTTTTACCAAAACTAACTTATTCTAAAAAACCTAACTTTTTCTCAAAAACCTAACTTATACCAAAATTAACTTTTTCTTAAAAACCTAACTTTTTCTAAAAAACCTAACTTTTTCGAAAAAACCTAACTTTTACCAAAACTAACTTTTTCGAAAAAACCTAACTTATAAAAAAACTAACTTTTTCGAAAAAACCTAACTTATACCAAAACTAACTTTTTCTAAAAAACCTTACTTTTTCGAAAAAAAAAACTTTTACCAAAACTAACTTTTTCTAAAAAACCTAACTTATACCAAAATTAACTTTTTCTTAAAAACCTAACTTATACCAAAACTAACTTTTTCGAAAAAACCTAACTTATACCAAAACTAACTTTTTCTTAAAAACCTAACTTATACCCAAACTAACTTTTTCGAAAAAACCTAACTTATACCAAAACTAACTTTTTCTAAAAAACCTTACTTTTTCGAAAAAACCTAACTTTTACCAAAACTAACTTTTTCGAAAAAACCTAACTTTTTCATAAAAACCTAACTTATACCAAAACTAACTTTTTCTTAAAAACCTAACTTTTACCAAAACTAACTTTTTCGAAAAAACCTAACTTTTTCATAAAAACCTAACTTATACCAAAACTAACTTTTTCTTAAAAACCTAACTTTTACCAAAACTAACTTTTTCGAAAAAACCTAACTTTTTCATAAAAACCTAACTTATACCAAAACTAACTTTTTCTAAAAAACCTAACTTATACCAAAACTAACTTTTTCTAAAAAACCTAACTTATACCAAAACTAACTTTTTCGAAAAAACCTAACTTATACCAAAACTCACTTTTTCTAAAAAACCTAACTTATAAAAAAACTAACTTTTTCGAAAAAACCTAACTTATACCAAAACTAACTTTTTCTAAAAAACCTAACTTATACCAAAACTAACTTTTTCGAAAAAACCTAACTTATACCAAAACTAACTTTTTCATAAAAACCTAACTTATACCAAAACTAACTTTTTCTAAAAAACCTTACTTTTTCGAAAAAACCTAACTTTTACCAAAACTAACTTTTTCATAAAAACCTAACTTATACCAAAACTAACTTTTTCTAAAAAACCTAACTTATACCAAAACTAACTTTTTCGAAAAAACCTAACTTATACCAAAACTAACTTTTTTATAAAAACCTAACTTATACCAAAACTAACTTTTTCGAAAAAACCTAACTTTTTCATAAAAACCTAGCTTATACCAAAACTAACTTTTTCTAAAAAACCTAACTTATACCAAAACTAACTTTTTCGAAAAAACCTAACTTATACCAAAACTAACTTTTTCTTAAAAACCTAACTTATACCAAAACTAACTTTTTCGAAAAAACCTAACTTTTTCTCAAAAACCTAACTTATACCAAAATTAACTTTTTCTTAAAAACCTAACTTTTTCTTAAAAACCTAACTTATACCAAAACTAACTTTTTCGAAAAAACCTAACTTATACCAAAACTAACTTTTTCGAAGAAACCTAACTTATACCAAAACTAACTTTTTCTTAAAAACCTAACTTATACCAAAACTAACTTTTTCTAAAAAAACCTAACTTATACCAAAACTAACTTTTTCGAAAAAACCTAATTTATACCAAAACTAACTTTTTCGAAAAAACCTAACTTATACTAAAACTAACTTTTTCGAAAAAACCTAACTTTTTCTAAAAAACCTAACTTTTACCAAAACTAACTTTTTCTAAAAAACCTTACTTATACCAAAACTAACTTTTTCTAAAAAAACCTAACTTATACCAAAACTAACTTTTTCGAAAAAACCTAACTTATACCAAAACTAACTTTTTCGAAAAAACCTAACTTATACCAAAACTAACTTTTTCGAAAAAACCTAACTTTTTCTTAAAAACCTAACTTATACCAAAACTAACTTTTTCTCAAAAACCTAACTTATACCAAAACTAACTTTTTCGAAAAAACCTAACTTTTACCAAAACTAACTTATTCTAAAAAACCTAACTTTTTCTCAAAAACCTAACTTATACCAAAATTAACTTTTTCTTAAAAACCTAACTTTTTCTTAAAAACCTAACTTATACCAAAACTAACTTTTTCTTAAAAACCTAACTTATACCAAAACTAACTTTTTCGAAAAAACTTAACTTATACCAAAACTAACTTTTTCTTAAAAACCTAACTTATACCAAAACTAACTTTTTTGAAAAAACCTAACTTATACCAAAACTAACTTTTTCGAAAAAACCTAACTTTTTTGAAAAAACCTAACTTTTACCAAAACTAACTTATTCTAAAAAACCTAACTTTTTCTCAAAAACCTAACTTATACCAAAACTAACTTTTTCTTAAAAACCTAACTTTTTCTTAAAAATCTAACTTTTTCTTAAAAACCTAACTTATACCAAAACTAACTTTTTCTTAAAAACCTAACTTATACCAAAACTAACTTTTTCTTAAAAACCTAACTTTTTCGAAAAAACCTAACTTTTTCGAAAAAACCTAACTTTTACCAAAAATAACTTTTTCGAAAAAACCTAACTTATAAAAAAACTAACTTTTTCGAAAAAACCTAACTTATACCAAAACTCACTTTTTCTAAAAAACCTAACTTTTTCTAAAAAACCTAACTTTTACAAAACTAACTTTTTCTAAAAAACCTAACTTATACCAAAACTAACTTTTTCGAAAAAACCTAACTTTTTCTTAAAAACCTAACTTATACCAAAACTAACTTTTTCCTAAAAACCTAACTTATACCAAAACTAACTTTTTCGAAAAAACCTAACTTTTTCGAAAAAACCTAACTTTTACCAAAACTAACTTTTTCGAAAAAACCTAACTTATAAAAAAACTAACTTTTTCGAAAAAACCTAACTTATACCAAAACTCACTTTTTCTAAAAAACCTAACTTTTTCTAAAAAACCTAACTTTTACCAAAACTAACTTTTTCAAAAAAACCTAACTTATACCAAAACTAACTTTTTCGAAAAAACCTAACTTTTTCTTAAAAACCTAACTTATACCAAAACTCACTTTTTCTAAAAAACCTAACTTTTTCTAAAAAACCTAACTTTTACCAAAACTAACTTTTTCGAAAAAACCTAACTTATACCAAAACTAACTTTTTCTAAAAAACCTAACTTATACCAAAACTAACTTTTTCGAAAAAACCTAACTTATACCAAAACTAACTTTTTCGAAAAAACCTAACTTATACCAAAACTAACTTTTTCTTAAAAACCTAACTTTTTCTTAAAAACCTAACTTTTTCTTAAAAATCTAACTTTTTCTTAAAAACCTAACTTATACCAAAACTAACTTTTTCGAAAAAACCTAACTTATACCAAATCTAACTTTTTCTAAAAAACCTAACTTTTTCTAAAAAACCTAACTTTTACCAAAACTAACTTTTTCTAAAAAACCTAACTTATACCAAAACTAACTTTTTCTAAAAAACCTAACTTATACCAAAACTAACTTTTTCGAAAAAACCTAACTTATACCAAAACTAACTTTTTCGAAAAAACCTAACTTATACCAAAACTAACTTTTTCTTAAAAACCTAACTTATACCAAAACTAACTTTTTCTTAAAAACCTAACTTTTTCTTAAAAACCTAACTTTTTCTTAAAAATCTAACTTTTTCTTAAAAACCTAACTTATACCAAAACTAACTTTTTCGAAAAAACCTAACTTATACCAAATCTAACTTTTTCTAAAAAACCTAACTTTTTCTAAAAAACCTAACTTTTACCAAAACTAACTTTTTCTAAAAAACCTAACTTATACCAAAACTAACTTTTTCTAAAAAACCTAACTTATACCAAAACTAACTTTTTCGAAAAAACCTAACTTATACCAAAACTAACTTTTTCGAAAAAACCTAACTTATACCAAAACTAACTTTTTCGAAAAAACCTTACTTTTTCTTAAAAACCTAACTTATACCAAAACTTACTTTTTCTCAAAAACTTAACTTATACCAAAATTAACTTTTTCCAAAAAAACCTAACTTTTACCAAAACTAACTTATTCTAAAAAACCTAACTTTTTCTCAAAAACCTAACTTATACCAAAATTAACTTTTTCTTAAAAACCTAACTTTTTCTTAAAAACCTAACTTATACCAAAACTAACTTTTTCTTGAAAACCTTACTTTTTCTCAAAAACCTAACATATACCAAAACTAACTTTTTCTTAAAAACCTAACTTTTTCGAAGAAACCTAACTTATACCAAAACTAACTTTTTCGAAAAAACCTAACTTATACCAAAACTAACTTTTTCGAAAAAACCTAATTTATACCAAAACTAACTTTTTCGAAAAAACCTAACTTATACCAAAACTAACTTTTTCTTAAAAACCTAACTTTTTCTTAAAAACCTAACTTATACCAAAACTAACTTTTTCTAAAAAACCTAACTTTTTCATAAAAACCTAACTTATACCAAAACTAACTTTTTCGAAAAAACCTAACTTATATTAAAACTAACTTTTTCTCAAAAACCTAACTTATACCAAAACTAACTTTTTCGAAAAAACCTAACTTATACCAAAACTAACTTTTTCTTAAAAACCTAACTTATACCAAAACTAACTTTTTCGAAAAAACCTAACTTATACCAAAACTAACTTTTTCTAAAAAACCTTACTTTTTCGAAAACACCTAACTTTTACCAAAACTAACTTTTTCTTAAAAACCTAAACCAAAACTAACTTTTTCGAAAAAACCTAACTTATACCAAAACTAACTTTTTCGAAAAAACCTAACTTATATTAAAACTAACTTTTTCTCAAAAACCTAACTTATACCAAAACTAACTTTTTCGAAAAAACCTAACTTTTTCATAAAAACCTAACTTATACCAAAACTAACTTTTTCTTAAAAACCTAACTTTTTCTTAAAAATCTAACTTTTTCTTAAAAACCTAACTTATACCAAAACTAACTTTTTCGAAAAAACCTAACTTATACCAAATCTAACTTTTTCTAAAAAAACCTAACTTTTTCTAAAAAACCTAACTTTTACCAAAACTAACTTTTTCTAAAAAACCTAACTTATACCAAAACTAACTTTTTCTAAAAAACCTAACTTATACCAAAACTAACTTTTTCGAAAAAACCTAACTTATACCAAAACTAACTTTTTCGAAAAAACCTAACTTATACCAAAACTAACTTTTTCTCAAAAACCTAACTTATACCAAAACTAACTTTTTTGAAAAAACCTAACTTATACCAAAACTAACTTTTTCGAAAAAACCTAACTTTTTCTAAAAAACCTAACTTTTACCAAAACTAACTTATTCTAAAAAACCTAACTTTTTCTCAAAAACCTAACTTATACCAAAAATAACTTTTTCGAAAAAACCTAACTTATACCAAAACTAACTTTTTCTAAAAAACCTAACTTATACCAAAACTAACTTTTTCGAAAAAACCTAACTTATACCAAAACTAACTTTTTCGAAAAAACCTAACTTATACCAAAACTAACTTTTTCTTAAAAACCTAACTTATACCAAAACTAACTTTTTCTTAAAAACCTAACTTTTTCTTAAAAACCTAACTTTTTCTTAAAAATCTAACTTTTTCTTAAAAACCTAACTTATACCAAAACTAACTTTTTCGAAAAAACCTAACTTATACCAAATCTAACTTTTTCTAAAAAACCTAACTTTTTCTAAAAAACCTAACTTTTACCAAAACTAACTTTTTCGAAAAAACCTAACTTATACCAAAACTAACTTTTTCTAAAAAACCTAACTTATACCAAAACTAACTTTTTCGAAAAAACCTAACTTATACCAAAACTAACTTTTTCTTAAAAACCTAACTTTTTCTTAAAAACCTAACTTATACCAAAACTAACTTTTTCTAAAAAACCTAACTTTTTCATAAAAACCTAACTTATACCAAAACTAACTTTTTCGAAAAAACCTAACTTATATTAAAACTAACTTTTTCTCAAAAACCTAACTTATACCAAAACTAACTTTTTCGAAAAAACCTAACTTATACCAAAACTAACTTTTTCTTAAAAACCTAACTTATACCAAAACTAACTTTTTCGAAAAAACCTAACTTATACCAAAACTAACTTTTTCTAAAAAACCTTACTTTTTCGAAAACACCTAACTTTTACCAAAACTAACTTTTTCTTAAAAACCTAAACCAAAACTAACTTTTTCGAAAAAACCTAACTTATACCAAAACTAACTTTTTCGAAAAAACCTAACTTATATTAAAACTAACTTTTTCTCAAAAACCTAACTTATACCAAAACTAACTTTTTCGAAAAAACCTAACTTTTTCATAAAAACCTAACTTATACCAAAACTAACTTTTTCGAAAAAACCTAACTTTTTCTCAAAAACCTAACTTTTACCAAAACTAACTTTTTCTTAAAAACCTAACTTATACCAAAACTAACTTTTTCGAAAAAACCTAACTTATACCAAAACTAACTTTTTCTAAAAAACCTAACTTATACCAAAACTAACTTTTTCTAAAAAACCTAACTTATACCAAAACTAACTTTTTCGAAAAAACCTAACTTATACCAAAACTAACTTTTTCTTAAAAACCTAACTTTTACCAAAACTAACTTTTTCGAAAAAACCTAACTTTCTCATAACAACCTAACTTATACCAAAACTAACTTTTTCGAAAAAACCTAACTTATACCAAAACTAACTTTTTCTAAAAAACCTTACTTTTTCGAAAAAACCTAACTTATACCAAAACTAACTTTTTCGAAAAAACCTAACTTTTTCATAAAAACCTAACTTATACCAAAACTAACTTTTTCGAAAAAACCTAACTTATACCAAAACTAACTTTTTCTTAAAAACCTAACTTATACCAAAACTAACTTTTTCTCAAAAACCTAACTTATACCAAAACTAACTTTTTCGAAAAAACCTAACTTATACCAAAACTAACTTTTTCTTAAAAACCTAACTTATACCAAAACTAACTTTTTCTTAAAAACCTAACTTATACCAAAACTAACTTTTTCGAAAAAACCTAACTTATACCAATACTAACTTTTTCGAAAAAACCTAACTTATACCAAAACTAACTTTTTCGAAAAAACCTAACTCATACCAAAACTAACTTTTTCGAAAAAACCTAACTTATAAAAAAACAAACTTTTTCGAAAAAACCTAACTTATACCAAAACTCACTTTTTCTAAAAAACCTAACTTTTACCAAAACTAACTTATTCTAAAAAACCTAACTTTTTCTCAAAAACCTAACTTATACCAAAATTAACTTTTTCTTAAAAACCTAACTTTTTCTAAAAAACCTAACTTATACCAAAACTAACTTTTTCGAAAAAACCTAACTTATACCAAAACTAACTTTTTCTTAAAAACCTAACTTATACCAAAACTAACTTTTTCGAAAAAACCTAACTTATACCAAAACTAACTTTTTCTAAAAAACCTTACTTTTTCGAAAAAACCTAACTTTTACCAAAACTAACTTTTTCGAAAAAACCTAACTTTTTCATAAAAACCTAACTTATACCAAAACTAACTTTTTCGAAAAAACCTAACTTATACCAAAACTAACTTTTTCTTAAAAACCTAACTTTTACCAAAACTAACTTTTTCGAAAAAACCTAACTTTTTCATAAAAACCTAACTTATACCAAAACTAACTTTTTCTAAAAAACCTAACTTATACCAAAACTAACTTTTTCTAAAAAACCTAACTTATACCAAAACTAACTTTTTCTAAAAAACCTAACTTATACCAAAACTAACTTTTTCGAAAAAACCTAACTTATACCAAAACTAACTTTTTCATAAAAACCTAACTTATACCAAAACTAACTTTTTCGAAAAAACCTAACTTATACCAAAACTAACTTTTTCTCAAAAACCTAACTTATACCAAAACTAACTTTTTCTCAAAAACCTAACTTATACCAAAACTAACTTTTTCGAAAAAACCTAACTTATACCAAAACTAACTTTTTCGAAAAAACCTAACTTATACCAAAACTAACTTTTTCTAAAAAACCTAACTTATACCAAAACTAACTTTTTCGAAAAAACCTAACTTATACCAAAACTAACTTTTTCGAAAAAACCTAACTTATACCAAAACTAACTTTTTCTTAAAAACCTAACTTATACCAAAACTAACTTTTTCGAAAAAACCTAACTTATACCAAAACTAACTTTTTCTAAAAACCCTTACTTTTTCGAAAAAACCTAACTTTTACCAAAACTAACTTTTTCGAAAAAACCTAACTTTTTCATAAAAACCTAACTTATACCAAAACTAACTTTTTCGAAAAAACCTAACTTATACCAAAACTAACTTTTTCTTAAAAACCTAACTTATACCAAAACTAACTTTTTCGAAAAAAAATAACTTATACCAAAACTAACTTTTTCTTAAAAACCTAACTTATACCAAAACTAACTTTTTCGAAAAAACCTAACTTATACCAAAACTAACTTTTTCTAAAAAACCTAACTTATACCAAAACTAACTTTTTCGAAAAAACCTAACCTATACCAAAACTAACTTTTTCTTAAAAACCTAACTTATACCAAAACTAACTTTTTCGAAAAAACCTAACTTATACCAAAACTAACTTTTTCTTAAAAACCTAACTTATACCAAAACTAACTTTTAAGAAAAAACCCAACTTATACCAAAACTAACTTTTTCGAAAAAACCTAACTTATACCAAAAATAACTTTTTCTAAAAAAACCTAACTTATACCAAAACTAACTTTTTCATAAAAACCTCACTTTTTCGAAAAAACCTAACTTTTACCAAAACTAACTTTTTCTCAAAAACCTAACTTTTACCAAAACTAACTTTTTCGAAAAAACCTAACTTTTTCATAAAAACCTAACTTATACCAAAACTAACTTTTTCGAAAAAACCTAACTTATACCAAAACTAACTTTTTCTAAAAAACCTAACTTATACCAAAACTAACATTTTCTAAAAAACCTAACTTATACCAAAACTAACTTTTTCATAAAAACCTAACTTATACTAAAACTAACTTTTTCGAAAAAACCTAACTTATACCAAAACTAACTTTTTCTTAAAAACCTAACTTATACCAAAACTAACTTTTTCGAAAAAAAATAACTTATACCAAAACTAACTTTTTCATAAAAACCTAACTTATACCAAAACTAACTTTTTCGAAAAAACCTAACTTATACCAAAACTAACTTTTTCATAAAAACCTAACTTATACCAAAACTAACTTTTTCGAAAAAACCTAACTTTTTCATAAAAACCTAACTTATACCAAAACTAACTTTTTCGAAAAAACCTAACTTATACCAAAACTAACTTTTTCTTAAAAACCTAACTTATACCAAAACTAACTTTTTCGAAAAAACCTAACTTATACCAAAACTAACTTTTTCGAAAAAACCTAATTTATACCAAAACTAACTTTTTCGAAAAAACCTAACTTATACCAAAACTAACTTTTTCGAAAAAACCTAACTTATACCAAAACTAACTTTTTCTAAAAAACCTAACTTATACCAAAACTAACTTTTTCTCAAAAACCTAACTTATACCAAAACTAACTTTTTCGAAAAAACCTAACTTATACCGAAACTAACTTTTTCGAAAAAACCTAACTTATACCAAAACTAACTTTTTCTAAAAAACCTTACTTTTTCGAAAAAACCTAACTTTTACCAAAACTAACTTTTTCGAAAAAACATAACTTTTTCATAAAAACCTAACTTATACCAAAACTAACTTTTTCATAAAAACCTAACTTATACCAAAACTAACTTTTTCGAAAAACCTAACTTATACCAAAACTAACTTTTTCGAAAAAACCTAACTTATACCAAAACTAACTTTTTCGAAAAAACCTAACTTTTTCATAAAAACCTAGCTTATACCAAAACTAACTTTTTCGAAAAAACCTAACTTATACCAAAACTAACTTTTTCGAAAAAACCTAACTTTTTCATAAAAACCTAACTTATACCAAAACTAACTTTTTCGAAAAAACCTAACTTATACCAAAACTAACTTTTTCGAAAAAACCTAACTTATACCAAAACTAACTTTTTCTAAAAAACCTAACTTATACCAAAACTAACTTTTTCTCAAAAACCTAACTTATACCAAAACTAACTTTTTCGAAAAAACCTAACTTATACCGAAACTAACTTTTTCGAAAAAACCTAACTTATACCAAAACTAACTTTTTCTAAAAAACCTTACTTTTTCGAAAAAACCTAACTTTTACCAAAACTAACTTTTTCGAAAAAACCTAACTTTTTCATAAAAACCTAACTTATACCAAAACTAACTTTTTCATAAAAACCTTACTTATACCAAAACTAACTTTTTCGAAAAAACCTAACTTATACCAAAACTAACTTTTTCGAAAAAACCTAACTTATACCAAAACTAACTTTTTCGAAAAAACCTAACTTTTTCATAAAAACCTAACTTATACCAAAACTAACTTTTTCGAAAAAACCTAACTTATACCAAAACTAACTTTTTCGAAAAAACCTAATTTATACCAAAACTAACTTTTTCGAAAAAACCTAAATTATAACAAAACTAACTTTTTCTCAAAAACCTAACTTATACCAAAACTAACTTTTTCGAAAAAACCAAACTTATACCAAAACTAACTTTTTCGAAAAAACCTAACTTATACCAAAACTAACTTTTTCGAAAAAACCTAATTTATACCAAAACTAACTTTTTCTTAAAAACCTAACTTATACCAAAACTAACTTTTTCTAAAAAACCTAACTTATACCAAAACTAACTTTTTCGAAAAAACCTAATTTATACCAAAACTAACTTTTTCGAAAAAACCTAAATTATACCAAAACTAATTTTTTCGAAAAAACCTAACTTATACCAAAACTAACTTTTTCGAAAAAACCTAACTTATACCAGAACTAACTTTTTCGAAAAAACCTAATTTATACCAAAACTAACTTTTTCGAAAAAACCTAATTTATACCAAAACTAACTTTTTCTTAAAAACCTAACTTATACCAAAACTAACTTTTTCGAAAAAACCTAACTTATACCAAAACTAACTTTTTCTAAAAAACCTTACTTTTTCGAAAAAACCTAACTTTTACCAAAACTAACTTTTTCGAAAAAACCTAACTTTTTCATAAAAACCTAACTTATACCAAAACTAACTTTTTCAAAAAAACCTAACTTATACCAAAACTAACTTTTTCTAAAAAACCTAACTTATACCAAAACTAACTTTTTCTAAAAAACCTAACTTATACCAAAACTAACTTTTTCTTAAAAACCTAACTTATACCAAAACTAACTTTTTCGAAAAAAAATAACTTATACCAAAACTAACTTTTTCATAAAAACCTAACTTATACCAAAACTAACTTTTTCGAAAAAACCTAACTTATACCAAAACTAACTTTTTCATAAAAACCTAATTTATACCAAAACTAACTTTTTCGAAAAAACCTAACTTTTTCATAAAAACCTAACTTATACCAAAACTAACTTTTTCGAAAAAACCTAACTTATACCAAAACTAACTTTTTCTTAAAAACCTAACTTATACCAAAACTAACTTTTTCGAAAAAACCTAACTTATACCAAAACTAACTTTTTCGAAAAAACCTAATTTATACCAAAACTAACTTTTTCGAAAAAACCTAACTTATACCAAAACTAACTTTTTCGAAAAAACCTAACTTATACCAAAACTAACTTTTTCTAAAAAACCTAACTTATACCAAAACTAACTTTTTCTCAAAAACCTAACTTATACCAAAACTAACTTTTTCGAAAAAACCTAACTTATACCGAAACTAACTTTTTCGAAAAAACCTAACTTATACCAAAACTAACTTTTTCTAAAAAACCTTACTTTTTCGAAAAAACCTAACTTTTACCAAAACTAACTTTTTCGAAAAAACCTAACTTTTTCATAAAAACCTAACTTATACCAAAACTAACTTTTTCATAAAAACCTAACTTATACCAAAACTAACTTTTTCGAAAAACCTAACTTATACCAAAACTAACTTTTTCGAAAAAACCTAACTTATACCAAAACTAACTTTTTCGAAAAAACCTAACTTTTTTATAAAAACCTAACTTATACCAAAACTAACTTTTTCGAAAAAACCTAACTTATACCAAAACTAACTTTTTCGAAAAAACCTAATTTATACCAAAACTAACTTTTTCGAAAAAACCTAACTTATACCAAAACTAACTTTTTCGAAAAAACCTAACTTATACCCAAACTAACTTTTTCTAAAAAACCTAACTTATACCAAAACTAACTTTTTCTCAAAAACCTAACTTATACCAAAACTAACTTTTTCGAAAAAACCTAACTTATACCGAAACTAACTTTTTCGAAAAAACCTAACTTATACCAAAACTAACTTTTTCTAAAAAACCTTAATTTTTCGAAAAAACCTAACTTTTACCAAAACTAACTTTTTCGAAAAAACCTAACTTTTTCATAAAAACCTAACTTATACCAAAACTAACTTTTTCATAAAAACCTAACTTATACCAAAACTAACTTTTTCGAAAAAACCTAACTTATACCAAAACTAACTTTTTCGAAAAAACCTAACTTATACCAAAACTAACTTTTTCGAAAAAACCTAACTTTTTCATAAAAACCTAACTTATACCAAAACTAACTTTTTCGAAAAAACCTAACTTATACCAAAACTAACTTTTTCGAAAAAACCTAATTTATACCAAAACTAACTTTTTCGAAAAAACCTAAATTATAACAAAACTAACTTTTTCTCAAAAACCTAACTTATACCAAAACTAACTTTTTCGAAAAAACCAAACTTATACCAAAACTAACTTTTTCTAAAAAACCTAACTTATACCAAAACTAACTTTTTCGAAAAAACCTAATTTATACCAAAACTAACTTTTTCTTAAAAACCTAACTTATACCAAAATTAACTTTTTCTAAAAAACCTAACTTATACCAAAACTAACTTTTTCGAAAAAACCTAATTTATACCAAAACTAACTTTTTCGAAAAAACCTAAATTATACCAAAACTAACTTTTTCGAAAAAACCTAACTTATACCAAAACTAACTTTTTCGAAAAAACCTAACTTATACCAGAACTAACTTTTTCGAAAAAACCTAATTTATACCAAAACTAACTTTTTCGAAAAAACCTAATTTATACCAAAACTAACTTTTTCTTAAAAACCTAACTTATACCAAAACTAACTTTTTCGAAAAAACCTAACTTATACCAAAACTAACTTTTTCTAAAAAACCTTACTTTTTCGAAAAAACCTAACTTTTACCAAAACTAACTTTTTCGAAAAAACCTAACTTTTTCATAAAAACCTAACTTATACCAAAACTAACTTTTTCAAAAAAAACCTAACTTATACCAAAACTAACTTTTTCTAAAAAACCTAACTTATACCAAAACTAACTTTTTCTAAAAAACCTAACTTATACCAAAACTAACTTTTTCGAAAAAACCTAACTTATACCAAAACTAACTTTTTCATAAAAACCTAACTTATACCAAAACTAACTTTTTCGAAAAAACCTAACTTTTTCATAAAAACCTAACTTATACCAAAACTAACTTTTTCGAAAAAACCTAACTTATACCAAAACTAACTTTTTCGAAAAAACCTAACTTATACAAAAACTAACTTTTTCGAAAAAACCTAATTTATACCAAAACTAACTTTTTCGAAAAAACCTAACTTATACCAAAACTAACTTTTTCTAAAAAACCTAACTTATACCAAAACTAACTTTTTCTAAAAAACCTAACTTATACCAAAACTAACTTTTTCGAAAAAACCTAACTTATACCAAAACTAACTTTTTCGAAAAAACCTAATTTATACCAAAACTAACTTTTTCGAAAAAACCTAACTTATACCAAAACTAACTTTTTCGAAAAAACCTAACTTATACCAAAACTAACTTTTTCTAAAAAACTTAACTTATACCAAAACTAACTTTTTCTCAAAAACCTAACTTATACCAAAACTAACTTTTTCTAAAAAAACCTAACTTATTCCAAAACTAACTTTTTCGAAAAAACCTAACTTATACCAAAACTAACTTTTTCATAAAAACCTAACTTATACCAAAACTAACTTTTTCGAAAAAACCTAACTTTTTCATAAAAACCTAACTTATACCAAAACTAACTTTTTCGAAAAAACCTAACTTATACCAAAACTAACTTTTTCGAAAAAACCTAACTTATACCAAAACTAACTTTTTCGAAAAAAACCTAAATTATACCAAAACTAACTTTTTCGAAAAAACCTAACTTATACCAAAACTAACTTTTTCGAAAAAACCTAACTTATACCAAAACTAACTTTTTCGAAAAAACCTAACTTATACCAAAACTAACTTTTTCGAAAAAACCTAACTTTTTCATAAAAACCTAACTTATACCAAAACTAACTTTTTCGAAAAAACCTAACTTATACCAAAACTAACTTTTTCGAAAAAACCTAACTTATACCAAAACTAACTTTTTCTAAAAAACCTAACTTATACCAAAACTAACTTTTTCTAAAAAACCTTACTTTTTCGAAAAAACCTAAATTATACCAAAACTAACTTTTTCTAAAAAACCTAACTTATACCAAAACTAACTTTTTCTCAAAAACCTAACTTATACCAAAACTAACTTTTTCGAAAAAACCTAACTTATACCAAAACTAACTTTTTCTTAAAAACCTAACTTATACCAAAACTAACTTTTTCGAAAAAACCTAACTTATACCAAAACTAACTTTTTCTAAAAAACCTTACTTTTTCGAAAAAACCTAACTTTCACCAAAACTAACTTTTTCGAAAAAACCTAACTTTTTCATAAAAACCTAACTTATACCAAAACTAACTTTTTCTTAAAAACCTAACTTATACCAAAACTAACTTTTTCGAAAAAACCTAACTTTTTCATAAAAACCTAACTTATACCAAAACTAACTTTTTCGAAAAAACCTAACTTATACCAAAACTAACTTTTTCTTAAAAACCTAACTTATACCAAAACTAACTTTTTCTTAAAAACCTAACTTTTTCATAAAAACCTAACTTATACCAAAACTAACTTTTTCGAAAAAACCTAACTTATACCAAAACTAACTTTTTCTTAAAAACCTAACTTATACCAAAACTAACTTTTTCTTAAAAACCTAACTTATACCAAAACTAACTTTTTCGAAAAAACCTTACTTATACCAATACTAACTTTTTCGAAAAAACCTATTTCATACCAAAACTAACTTTTTCGAAAAAACCTAACTTATACCAAAACTAACTTTTTCTAAAAAACCTAACTTATACCAAAACTAACTTTTTCATAAAAACCTAACTTATACCAAAACTAACTTTTTCGAAAAAACCTAACTTATACCAAAACTAACTTTTTCGAAAAAACCTAATTTATACCAAAACTAACTTTTTCTAAAAAACCTAACTTATACCAAAACTAACTTTTTCTAAAAAACCTAACTTATACCAAAACTAACTTTTTCGAAAAAACCTAATTTATACCAAAACTAACTTTTTCGAAAAAACCTAACTTATACCAAAACTAACTTTTTCGAAAAAACCTAACTTATACCAAAACTAACTTTTTCGAAAAAACCTAACTTATACCAAAACTAACTTTTTCTAAAAAACCTAACTTATACCAAAACTAACTTTTTCTTAAAAACCTAACTTATACCAAAACTAACTTTTTCTCAAAAACCTAACTTATACCAAAACTAACTTTTTCGAAAAAACCTAACTTATACCAAAACTTACTTTTTCATAAAAACCTAACTTATACCAAAACTAACTTTTTCGAAAAAACCTAACTTTTTCATAAAAACCTAACTTATACCAAAACTAACTTTTTCGAAAAAACCTAACTTATGCCAAAACTAACTTTTTCTTAAAAACCTAACTTATACCAAAACTAACTTTTTCTAAAAAAACCTAACTTATACCAAAACTAACTTTTTCGAAAAAACCTAATTTATACCAAAACTAACTTTTTCGAAAAAACCTAACTTATACCAAAACTAACTTTTTCGAAAAAACCTAACTTATACCAAAACTAACTTTTTCTAAAAAACCTAACTTATACCAAAACTAACTTTTTCTAAAAAACCTAACTTATACCAAAACTAACTTTTTCTTAAAAACCTAACTTTTACCAAAACTAACTTTTTCGAAAAAACCTAACTTTTTCATAAAAACCTAACTTATACCAAAACTAACTTTTTCTTAAAAACCTAACTAATACCAAAACTAACTTTTTCTTAAAAACCTAACTTATACCAAAACTAACTTTTTCGAAAAAACCTAACTTTTTCTAAAAAACCTAACTTTTACCAAAACTAACTTATTCTAAAAAACGTAACTTTTTCTCAAAAACCTAATTTATACCAAAACTAACTTTTTCTTAAAAACCTAACTTATACCAAAACTAACTTTTTCGAAAAAACCTAACTTATACCAAAACTAACTTTTTCTAAAAAACCTAACTTATACCAAAACTAACTTTTTCTAAAAAACCTAACTTATACCAAAACTAACTTTTTCTTAAAAACCTAACTTATACCAAAACTAACTTTTTCGAAAAAACCTAACTTATACCAAAACTAACTTTTTCTAAAAAACCTTACTTTTTCGAAAAAACCTAACTTTTACCAAAACTAACTTTTTCGAAAAAACCTAACTTTTTCATAATAACCTAACTTATACCAAAACTAACTTTTTCGAAAAAACCTAACTTATACCAAAACTAACTTTTTTTTAAAACCTAACTTTTACCAAAACTAACTTTTTCGAAAAAACCTAACTTTTTCATAAAAACCTAACTTATACCAAAACTAACTTTTTCGAAAAAACCTAACTTATACCAAAACTAACTTTTTCTAAAAAACCTAACTTATACCAAAACTAACTTTTTCTAAAAAACCTAACTTATACCAAAACTAACTTTTTCGAAAAAACCTAACTTATACCAAAACTAACTTTTTCTTAAAAACCTAACTTATACCAAAACTAACTTTTTCGAAAAAACCTAACTTTTTCATAAAAACCTAACTTATACCAAAACTAACTTTTTCGAAAAAAACCTAACTTATACCAAAACTAACTTTTTCTTAAAAACCTAACTTATACCAAAACTAACTTTTTCTAAAAAACCTAACTTATACCAAAACTAACTTTTTCGAAAAAACCTAACTTATACCAAAACTAACTTTTTCTTAAAAACCTAACTTATACCAAAACTAACTTTTTCGAAACAACCTAACTTTTTCATAAAAACCTAACTTATACCAAAACTAACTTTTTCGAAAAAACCTAACTTATACCAAAACTAACTTTTTCGAAAAAACCTAACTTATACCAAAACTAACTTTTTCTAAAAAACCTTACTTTTTCGAAAAAACCTAACTTTTACCAAAACTAACTTTTTCGAAAAAACCTAACTTATACCAAAACTAACTTTTTCTAAAAAACCTAACTTATACCAAAACTAACTTTTTCTAAAAAACCTAACTTATACCAAAACTAACTTTTTCGAAAAAACCTAACTTATACCAAAACTAACTTTTTCTTAAAAACCTAACTTATACCAAAACTAACTTTTTCATAAAAACCTAACTTATACCAAAACTAACTTTTTCGAAAAAACCTAACTTATACCAAAACTAACTTTTTCGAAAAAACCTAACTTATACCAAAACTAACTTTTTCTAAAAAACCTTGCTTTTTCGAAAAAACCTAACTTTTACCAAAACTAACTTTTTCGAAAAAACCTAACTTATACCAAAACTAACTTTTTCGAAAAAACCTAACTTATACCAAAACTAACTTTTTCTAAAAAAACCTAACTTATACCAAAACTAACTTTTTCGAAAAAACCTAACTTTTACCAAAACTAACTTTTTCGAAAAAACCTAACTTATACCAAAACTAACTTTTTCTAAAAAACCTAACTTATACCAAAACTAACTTTTTCTTAAAAACCTAACTTATACCAAAACTAACTTTTTCGAAAAAACCTAACTTATACCAAAACTAACTTTTTCGAAAAAACCTAACTTTTTCTAAAAAACCTAACTTATACCAAAACTAACTTTTTCGAAAAAACCTAACTTATACCAAAACTAACTTTTTCTTAAAAACCTAACTTATACCAAAACTAACTTTTTTGAAAAAACCTAACTTATACCAAAACTAACTTTTTCCAAAACACCTAACTTTTTCTAAAACACCTAACTTTTACCAAAACTAACTTATTCTAAAAAAAATAACTTTTTCTCAAAAACCTAACTTATACCAAAACTAATTTTTTCTTAAAAACCTAACTTTTTCTTAAAAATCTAACTTTTTCTTAAAAACCTAACTTATACCAAAACTAACTTTTTCGAAAAAACCTAACTTATACCAAAACTAACTTTTTCTTAAAAACCTAACTTATACCAAAACTAACTTTTTCTTAAAAACCTAACTTTTTCGAAAAAACCTAACTTTTTCGAAAAAACCTAACTTTTACCAAAACTAACTTTTTCGAAAAAACCTAACTTATAAAAAAAACTAACTTTTTCGAAAAAACCTAACTTATACCAAAACTCACTTTTTCTAAAAAACCTAACTTTTTCTAAAAAACCTAACTTTTACCAAAACTAACTTTTTCTAAAAAACCTAACTTATACCAAAACTAACTTTTTCGAAAAAACCTAACTTTTTCTTAAAAACCTAACTTATACCAAAACTAACTTTTTCGAAAAAACCTAACTTATACCAAAACTAACTTTTTCGAAAAAACCTAACTTATACCAAAACTAACTTTTTCGAAAAAACCAAACTTTTTCTAAAAAACCTAACTTTTACCAAAACTAACTTATTCTAAAAAACCTAACTTTTTCTCAAAAACCTAACTTATACCAAAACTAACTTTTTCGAAAAAACCTAACTTATACCAAAACTAACTTTTTCGAAAAAACCTAACTTATACCAAAACTAACTTTTTCGAAAAAACCTAACTTATACCAAAACTAACTTTTTCGAAAAAACCTAACTTATACCAAAACTAACTTTTTCGAAAAAACCTAACTTATACCAAAACTAACTTTTTCTTAAAAACCTAACTTTTTCGAAAAAACCTAACTTTTTCGAAAAAACCTAATTTATACCAAAACTAACTTATTCTAAAAAACCTAACTTTTTCTCAAAAACCTAACTTATACCAAAACTAACTTTTTCGAAAAAACCTAACTTATACCAAAACTAACTTTTTCGAAAAAACCTAACTTATACCAAAACTAACTTTTTCGAAAAAACCTAACTTATACCAAAACTAACTTTTTCGAAAAAACCTAACTTATACCAAAACTAACTTTTTCGAAAAAACCTAACTTATACCAAAACTAACTTTTTCTAAAAAACCTTACTTTTTCGAAAAAACCTAACTTTTACCAAAACTAACTTTTTCGAAAAAACCTAACTTTTTCATAAAAACCTAACTTATACCAAAACTAACTTTTTCGAAAAAACCTAACTTATACCAAAACTAACTTTTTCTTAAAAAACCTAACTTTTACCAAAACTAACTTTTTCTTAAAAACCTAACTTTTACCAAAACTAACTTTTTCATAAAAACCTAACTTATAAAAAAAACTAACTTTTTCGAAAAAAACCTAACTTATACCAAAACTCACTTTTTCTAAAAAACCTAACTTTTTCTAAAAAACCTAACTTTTACCAAAACTAACTTTTTCTTAAAAACCTAACTTATACCAAAACTAACTTTTTCTAAAAAACCTAACTTATACCAAAACTAACTTTTTCGAAAAAACCTAACTTATACCAAAACTAACTTTTTCGAAAAAACCTAACTTATACCAAAACTAACTTTTTCTTAAAAACCTAACTTATACCAAAACTAACTTTTTCTTAAAAACCTAACTTTTTCTAAAAAACCTAACTTTTTTCTTAAAAATCTAACTTTTTCTTAAAAACCTAACTTATACCAAAACTAACTTTTTCGAAAAAACCTAACTTATACCAAAACTAACTTTTTCTAAAAAACCTAACTTATACCAAAACTAACTTTTTCGAAAAAACCTAACTTATACCAAAACTAACTTTTTCGAAAAAACCTAACTTTTTCTTAAAAACCTAACTTATACCAAAACTTACTTTTTCTCAAAAACCTAACTTATACCAAAACTAACTTTTTCTAAAAAACCTAACTTATACCAAAACTAACTTTTTCGAAAAAACCTAACTTATACCAAAACTAACTTTTTCGAAAAAACCTAACTTATACCAAAACTAACTTTTTCGAAAAAACCTAACTTTTTCTTAAAAACCTAACTTATACCCAAAACTTACTTTTTCTCAAAAACTTAACTTATACCAAAATTAACTTTTTCGAAAAAACCTAACTTATACCAAAACTAACTTTTTCGAAAAAACCTAACTTATACCAAAACTAACTTTTTCGAAAAAACCTAACTTATACCAAAACTAACTTTTTCTTAAAAACCTAACTTTTTCGAAAAAACCTAACTTTTTCGAAAAACCTAACTTTTACTAAAACTAACTTTTTCGAAAAAACCTAACTTATACCAAAACTAACTTTTTCTAAAAAACCTTACTTTTTCTAAAAAACCTAACTTTTACCAAAACTAACTTTTTCTAAAAAACCTAACTTATACCAAAACTAACTTTTTCTAAAAAACCTAACTTATACCAAAACTAACTTTTTCGAAAAAACCTAACTTATACCAAAACTAACTTTTTCGAAAAAACCTAACTTATAAAAAAACTAACTTTTTCGAAAAAACCTAACTTTTTCTTAAAAACCTAACTTATACCAAAACTTACTTTTTCTCAAAAACTTAACTTATACCAAAATTAACTTTTTCGAAAAAACCTACTTTTACCAAAACTAACTTATTCTAAAAAACCTAACTTTTTCTCAAAAACCTAACTTATACCAAAATTAACTTTTTCTTAAAAACCTAACTTTTTCTTAAAAACCTAACTTATACCAAAACTAACTTTTTCTTAAAAACCTTACTTTTTCTCAAAAACCCTAACTTATACCAAAACTAACTTTTTCTTAAAAACCTAACTTTTTCTTAAAAACCTAACTTATACCAAAACTAACTTTTTCGAAAAAACCTAACTTATACCAAAACTAACTTTTTCGAAAAAACCTGATTTATACCAAAACTAACTTTTTCGAAAAAACCTAACTTATACCAAAACTAACTTTTTCTTAAAAACCTAACTTTTTCGAAAAACCTACTTATACCAAAACTAACTTTTTCAAAAAAACCTAACTTTTTCATAAAAACCTAACTTATACCAAAACTAACTTTTTCGAAAAAACCTAACTTATATTAAAACTAACTTTTTCTCAAAAACCTAACTTATACCAAAACTAACTTTTTCGAAAAAACCTAACTTATACCAAAACTAACTTTTTCTTAAAAACCTAACTTATACCAAAACTAACTTTTTCGAAAAAACCTAACTTATACCAAAACTAACTTTTTCTAAAAAACCTTACTTTTTCGAAAAAACCTAACTTATACCAAAACTAACTTTTTCTAAAAAACCTAACTTTTTCAAAAAAACCTAACTTATACCAAAACTAACTTTTTCGAAAAAACCTAACTTATATTAAAACTAACTTTTTCTCAAAAACCTAACTTATACCAAAACTAACTTTTTCTAAAAAACCTAACTTATACCAAAACTAACTTTTTCGAAAAAACCTAACTTATACCAAAACTAACTTTTTCATAAAAACCTAACTTATACCAAAACTAACTTTTTTCTTAAAAACCTAACTTATACCAAAACTAACTTTTTCGAAAAAACCTAACTTATACCAAAACTAACTTTTTCTAAAAAACCTTACTTTTTCGAAAAAACCTAACTTTTACCAAAACTAACTTTTTCGAAAAAACCTAACTTTTTCATAAAAACCTAACCTTATACCAAAACTAACTTTTTCGAAAAAACCTAACTTTTTCTCAAAAACGTAACTTTTACCAAAACTAACTTTTTCGAAAAAACCTAACTTATACCAAAACTAACTTTTTCGAAAAAACCTAACTTATACCAAAACTAACTTTTTCGAAAAAACCTAACTTATACCAAAACTAACTTTTTCTAAAAAACCTAACTTATACCAAAACTAACTTTTTCGAAAAAACCTAACTTATACCAAAACTAACTTTTTCGAAAAAACCTAACTTATACCAAAACTAACTTTTTCGAAAAAACCTAACTTATACCAAAACTAACTTTTTCGAAAAAACCTAACTTATACCAAAACTAACTTTTTCTTAAAAACCTAACTTTTTCGAAAAAACCTAACTTTTTCGAAAAAACCTAACTTTTACCAAAACTAACTTTTTCGAAAAAACCTAACTTATACCAAAACTAACTTTTTCTAAAAAACCTTACTTTTTCTAAAAACCCTAACTTTTACCAAAACTAACTTTTTCTAAAAAACCTAACTTATACCAAAACTAACTTTTTCTAAAAAACCTAACTTATACCAAAACTAACTTTTTCGAAAAAACCTAACTTATACCAAAACTAACTTTTTCGAAAAAACCTAACTTATAAAAAAACTAACTTTTTCGAAAAAACCTAACTTTTTCTTAAAAACCTAACTTATACCAAAACTTACTTTTTCTCAAAAACTTAACTTATACCAAAATTAACTTTTTCGAAAAAACCTAACTTTTACCAAAACTAACTTATTCTAAAAAACCTAACTTTTTCTCAAAAACCTAACTTATACCAAAATTAACTTTTTCTTAAAAACCTAACTTTTTCTTAAAAACCTAACTTATACCAAAACTAACTTTTTCTTAAAAACCTTACTTTTTCTCAAAAACCTAACTTATACCAAAACTAACTTTTTCTTAAAAACCTAACTTTTTCTTAAAAACCTAACTTATACCAAAACTAACTTTTTCGAAAAAACCTAACTTATACCAAAACTAACTTTTTCGAAAAAACCTAATTTATACCAAAACTAACTTTTTCGAAAAAACCTAACTTATACCAAAACTAACTTTTTCTTAAAAACCTAACTTTTTCGAAAAAACCTAACTTATACCAAAACTAACTTTTTCTAAAAAACCTAACTTTTTCATAAAAACCTAACTTATACCAAAACTAACTTTTTCGAAAAAACCTAACTTATATTAAAACTAACTTTTTCTCAAAAACCTAACTTATACCAAAACTAACTTTTTCGAAAAAACCTAACTTATACCAAAACTAACTTTTTCTTAAAAACCTAACTTATACCAAAACTAACTTTTTCGAAAAAACCTAACTTATACCAAAACTAACTTTTTCTAAAAAACCTAACTTTTTCATAATAACCTAACTTATACCAAAACTAACTTTTTCGAAAAAAACCTAACTTATATTAAAACTAACTTTTTCTCAAAAACCTAACTTATACCAAAACTAACTTTTTCTAAAAAACCTAACTTATACCAAAACTAACTTTTTCGAAAAAACCTAACTTATACCAAAACTAACTTTTTCATAAAAACCTAACTTATACCAAAACTAACTTTTTCTTAAAAACCTAACTTATACCAAAACTAACTTTTTCGAAAAAACCTAACTTATACCAAAACTAACTTTTTCTAAAAAACCTTACTTTTTCGAAAAAACCTAACTTTTACCAAAACTAACTTTTTCGAAAAAACCTAACTTTTTCATAAAAACCTAACTTATACCAAAACTAACTTTTTCGAAAAAACCTAACTTTTTCTCAAAAACGTAACTTTTACCAAAACTAACTTTTTCGAAAAAACCTAACTTATACCAAAACTAACTTTTTCGAAAAAACCTAACTTATACCAAAACTAACTTTTTCTAAAAAACCTTACTTTTTCGAAAAAACCTAACTTATACCAAAACTAACTTTTTCTAAAAAACCTAACTTTTTCATAAAAACCTAACTTATACCAAAACTAACTTTTTCGAAAAAACCTAACTTATATTAAAACTAACTTTTTCTCAAAAACCTAACTTATACCAAAACTAACTTTTTCTAAAAAACCTAACTTATACCAAAACTAACTTTTTCGAAAAAACCTAACTTTTTCGAAAAAACCTAACTTATACCAAAACTAACTTTTTCTTAAAAACCTAACTTATACCAAAACTAACTTTTTCGAAAAAACCTAACTTATACCAAAACTAACTTTTTCGAAAAAACCTAACTTATACCAAAACTAACTTTTTCTAAAAAACCTTACTTTTTCGAAAAAACCTAACTTTTACCAAAACTAACTTTTTCGAAAAAACCTAACTTTTTCATAAAAACCTAACTTATACCAAAACTAACTTTTTCGAAAAAACCTAACTTTTTCTCAAAAACCTAACTTTTACCAAAACTAACTTTTTCGAAAAAACCTAACTTATACCAAAACTAACTTTTTCGAAAAAACCTAACTTATACCAAAACTAACTTTTTCGAAAAAACCTAACTTATACCAAAACTTACTTTTTCTAAAAAACCTAACTTATACCAAAACTAACTTTTTCTAAAAAACCTAACTTATACCAAAACTAACTTTTTCGAAAAAACCTAACTTATACCAAAACTAACTTTTTCTCAAAAACCTAACTTATACCAAAACTAACTTTTTCGAAAAAACCTAACTTATACCAAAACTAACTTTTTCTTAAAAACCTAACTTATACCAAAACTAACTTTTTCGAAAAAACCTAACTTATACCAAAACTAACTTTTTCTAAAAAACCTAACTTATACCAAAACTAACTTTTTCGAAAAAACCTAACTTATACCAAAACTAACTTTTTCATAAAAACCTAACTTATACCAAAACTAACTTTTTCGAAAAAACCTAACTTATACCAAAACTAACTTTTTCGAAAAAACCTAACTTATACCAAAACTAACTTTTTCTCAAAAACCTAACTTATACCAAAACTAACTTTTTCGAAAAAACCTAACTTATACCAAAACTAACTTTTTCTTAAAAACCTAACTTATACCAAAACTTACTTTTTCGAAAAAACCTAACTTATACCAAAACTAACTTTTTCTCAAAAACCTAACTTTTACCAAAACTAACTTTTTCGAAAAAACCTAACTTATACCAAAACTAACTTTTTCATAAAAACCTAACTTATACCAAAACTAACTTTTTCGAAAAAACCTAACTTATACCAAAACTTACTTTTTCTAAAAAACCTAACTTATACCAAAACTAACTTTTTCTAAAAAACCTAACTTATACCAAAACTAACTTTTTCGAAAAAACCTAATTTATACCAAAACTAACTTTTTCGAAAAAACCTAACTTATACCAAAACTAACTTTTTCTCAAAAACCTAACTTATACCAAAACTAACTTTTTCGAAAAAACCTAACTTATACCAAAACTAACTTTTTCTTAAAAACCTAACTTATACCAAAACTAACTTTTTCGAAAAAACCTAACTTATACCAAAACTAACTTTTTCTAAAAAACCTAACTTATACCAAAACTAACTTTTTCTAAAAAACCTAACTTATACCAAAACTAACTTTTTCTTAAAAACCTAACTTATACCAAAACTAACTTTTTCGAGAAAACCTAACTTATACCAAAACTAACTTTTTCGAAAAAACCTAACTTATACCAAAACTAACTTTTTCTAAAAAACCTAACTTATACCAAAACTAACTTTTTCTAAAAAACCTAACTTATACCAAAACTAACTTTTTCTAAAAAACCTAACTTATACCAAAACTAACTTTTTCTTAAAAACCTAACTTATACCAAAACTAACTTTTTCTTAAAAACCTAACTTTTTCTTAAAAACCTAACTTATACCAAAACTAACTTTTTCGAAAAAACCTAACTTATACCAAAACTAACTTTTTCGAAAAAACCTAACTTTTTCTAAAAAACCTAACTTTTACCAAATCTAACTTATTATAAAAAACCTAACTTTTTCTCAAAAACCTAACTTATACCAAAACTAACTTTTTCTTAAAAACCTAACTTTTTCTTAAAAATCTAACTTTTTCTTAAAAACCTAACTTATACCAAAACTAACTTTTTCTAAAAAACCTAACTTATACCAAAACTAACTTTTTCTTAAAAACCTAACTTTTTCTTAAAAACCTAACTTATACCAAAACTAACTTTTTCGAAAAAACCTAACTTATGCCAAAACTAACTTTTTCTTAAAAACCTAACTTATACCAAAACTAACTTTTTCGAAAAAACCTAACTTATACCAAAACTAACTTTTTCTAAAAAACCTAACTTATACCAAAACTAACTTTTTCTTAAAAACCTAACTTATACCAAAACTAACTTTTTCTTAAAAACCTAACTTTTTCTTAAAAACCTAACTTATACCAAAACTAACTTTTTCGAAAAAACCTAACTTATACCAAAACTAACTTTTTCGAAAAAACCTAACTTTTTCTAAAAAACCTAACTTTTACCAAATCTAACTTATTATAAAAAACCTAACTTTTTCTCAAAAACCTAACTTATACCAAAACTAACTTTTTCTTAAAAACCTAACTTATACCAAAACTAACTTTTTCGAAAAAACCTAACTTATACCAAAACTAACTTTTTCTAAAAAACCTAACTTATACCAAAACTAACTTTTTCTAAAAAACCTAACTTATACCAAAACTAACTTTTTCTTAAAAACCTAACTTATACCAAAACTAACTTTTTCGAAAAAACCTAACTTATACCAAAACTAACTTTTTCTAAAAAACCTAACTTATACCAAAACTAACTTTTTCTTAAAATCCTAACTTATACCAAAACTAACTTTTTCTTAAAAACCTAACTTTTTCTTAAAAACCTAACTTATACCAAAACTAACTTTTTCGAAAAAACCTAACTTATACCAAAACTAACTTTTTCGAAAAAACCTAACTTTTTCTAAAAAACCTAACTTTTACCAAATCTAACTTATTATAAAAAACCTAACTTTTTCTCAAAAACCTAACTTATACCAAAACTAACTTTTTCTTAAAAACCTAACTTTTTCTTAAAAATCTAACTTTTTCTTAAAAACCTAACTTATACCAAAACTAACTTTTTCTAAAAAACCTAACTTATACCAAAACTAACTTTTTCTTAAAAACCTAACTTTTTCTTAAAAACCTAACTTATACCAAAACTAACTTTTTCGAAAAAACCTAACTTATGCCAAAACTAACTTTTTCGAAAAAACCTAATTTATACAAAAACTAACTTTTTCGAAAAAACCTAACTTTTACCAAAACTAACTTTTTCGAAAAAACCTAACTTTTTCATAAAAACCTAACTTATACCAAAACTAACTTTTTCTCAAAAACCTAACTTATACCAAAACTAACTTTTTCTTAAAAACCTAACTTTTTCTTAAAAATCTAACTTTTTCTTAAAAACCTAACTTATACCAAAACTAACTTTTTCTAAAAAACCTAACTTATACCAAAACTAACTTTTTCTTAAAAACCTAACTTTTTCTTAAAAACCTAACTTATACCAAAACTAACTTTTTCTAAAAAACCTAACTTATACCAAAACTAACTTTTTCGAAAAAACCTAACTTATACCAAAACTAACTTTTTCTTAAAAACCTAGCTTATACCAAAACTTACTTTTTCTAAAAAAACCTAACTTATACCAAAACTAACTTTTTCGAAAAAACCTAATTTATACCAAAACTAACTTTTTCGAAAAAACCTAACTTATACCAAAACTAACTTTTTCGAAAAAACCTAACTTATACCAAAACTAACTTTTTCGAAAAAACCTAACTTATACCAAAACTAACTTTTTCTTAAAAACCTAACTTATACCAAAACTAACTTTTTCTTAAAAACCTAACTTATACCAAAACTAACTTTTTCTAAAAAAACCTAACTTATACCAAAACTAACTTTTTCTTAAAAACCTAACTTATACCAAAACTAACTTTTTCGAAAAAACCTAACTTTTTCATAAAAACCTAACTTATACCAAAACTAACTTTTTCTTAAAAACCTAACTTTTACCAAAATTAACTTTTTCTTAAAAACCTAACTTTTTCGAAAAAACCTAACTTATACCAAAACTAACTTTTTCTAAAAAAACCTAACTTATACCAAAACTAACTTTTTCGAAAAAACCTAATTTATACCAAAACTAACTTTTTCGAAAAAACCTAACTTATAGCAAAACTAACTTTTTCGAAAAAACCTAACTTATACCAAAACTAACTTTTTCGAAAAAACCTAACTTATACCAAAACTAACTTTTTCTTAAAAACCTAACTTATACCAAAACTAACTTTTTCTTAAAAACCTAACTTATACCAAAACTAACTTTTTCGAAAAAACCTAACTTTTTCATAAAAACCTAACTTATACCAAAACTAACTTTTTCTAAAAAACCTTACTTTTTCGAAAAAACCTAACTTTTACCAAAACTAACTTTTTCTAAAAAACCTAACTTATACCAAAACTAACTTTTTCTAAAAAACCTAACTTATACCAAAACTAACTTTTTCGAAAAAACCTAACTTATACCAAAACTAACTTTTTCGAAAAAACCTAACTTATACCAAAACTAACTTTTTCTTAAAAACCTAACTTATACCAAAACTAACTTTTTCGAAAAAACCTAACTTATACCAAAACTAACTTTTTCGAAAAAACCTAACTTATACCAAAACTAACTTTTTCTTAAAAACCTAACTTATACCAAAACTAACTTTTTCGAAAAAACCTAACTTATACCAAAACTAACTTTTTCTCAAAAACCTAACTTTTACCAAAACTAACTTTTTCTAAAAAAACCTAACTTATACCAAAACTAACTTTTTCGAGAAAACCTAATTTATACCAAAACTAACTTTTTCGAAAAAACCTAACTTATACCAAAACTAACTTTTTCTCAAAAACCTAACTTATACCAAAACTAACTTTTTCTAAAAAACCTAACTTATACCAAAACTAACTTTTTCTTAAAAACCTAACTTATACCAAAACTAACTTTTTCGAAAAAACCTAACTTATACCAAAACTAACTTTTTCGAAAAAACCTAACTTATACCAAAACTAACTTTTTCGAAAAAACCTAACTTATACCAAAACTAACTTTTTCTTAAAAACCTAACTTATACCAAAACTAACTTTTTCTAAAAAAACCTAACTTATACCAAAACTAACTTTTTCTTAAAAACCTAACTTATACCAAAACTAACTTTCTCGAAAAAACCTAACTTTTTCATAAAAACCTAACTTATACCAAAACTAACTTTTTCGAAAAAACCTAACTTATACCAAAACTAACTTTTTCGAAAAAACCTAACTTATACCAAAACTAACTTTTTCTTAAAAACCTAACTTATACCAAAACTAACTTTTTCTAAAAAAACCTAACTTATACCAAAACTAACTTTTTCTTAAAAACCTAACTTATACCAAAACTAACTTTTAAGAAAAAACCCAACTTATACCAAAACTAACTTTTTCTTAAAAACCTAACTTTTACCAAAACTAACTTTTTCTAAAAAAACCTAACTTGTACCAAAACTAACTTTTTCGAAAAAACCTAATTTATACCAAAACTAACTTTTTCGAAAAAACCTAACTTATACCAAAACTAACTTTTTCGAAAAAACCTAACTTATATCAAAACTAACTTTTTCTAAAAAACCTAACTTATACCAAAACTAACTTTTTCTTAAAAACCTAACTTATACCAAAACTAACTTTTTCGAAAAAACCTAACTTATACCAAAACTAACTTTTTCTCAAAAACCTAATTTATACCAAAACTAACTTTTTCGAAAAAACCTAACTTTTTCATAAAAACCTAACTTATACCAAAACTAACTTTTTCGAAAAAACCTAACTTATACCAAAACTAACTTTTTCGAAAAAACCTAACTTATACCAAAACTAACTTTTTCTTAAAAACCTAACTTATACCAAAACTAACTTTTTCTAAAAAAACCTAACTTATACCAAAACTAACTTTTTCGAAAAAACCTAATTTATACCAAAACTAACTTTTTCGAAAAAACCTAACTTATACCAAAACTAACTTTTTCGAAAAAACCTAACTTATACCAAAACTAACTTTTTCGAAAAAACCTAACTTATACCAAAACTAACTTTTTCTTAAAAACCTAACTTATACCAAAATTAACTTTTTCGAAAAAACCTAACTTATACCAAAACTAACTTTTTCTTAAAAACCTAACTTATACCAAAACTAACTATTTCTAAAAAACCTAACTTATACCAAAACTAACTTTTTCGAAAAAACCTAATTTATACCAAAACTAACTTTTTCGAAAAAACCTAACTTATACCAAAACTAACTTTTTCGAAAAAACCTAACTTATACCAAAACTAACTTTTTCGAAAAAACCTAACTTTTTCGAAAAAACCTAACTTATACCAAAACTAACTTTTTCTAAAAAACCTAACTTATACCAAAACTAACTTTTTCTTAAAAACCTAACTTATACCAAAACTAACTTTTTCGAAAAAACCTAACTTTTTCATAAAAACCTAACTTATACCAAAACTAACTTTTTCGAAAAAACCTAACTTATACCAAAACTAACTTTTTCGAAAAAACCTAACTTATACCAAAACTAACTTTTTCGAAAAAACCTAACTTATACCAAAACTAACTTTTTCTTAAAAACCTAACTTATACCAAAACTAACTTTTTTGAAAAAACCTAACTTATACCAAAACTAACTTTTTCTAAAAAACCTTACTTTTTCGAAAAAACCTAACTTTTACCAAAACTAACTTTTTCGAAAAAACCTAACTTATACCAAAACTAACTTTTTCGAAAAAACCTAACTTATACCAAAACTAACTTTTTCGAAAAAACCTAACTTATACCAAAACTAACTTTTTCGAAAAAACCTAACTTTTTCATAAAAACCTAACTTTTACCAAAACTAACTTTTTCGAAAAAACCTAACTTTTTCATAAAAACCTAACTTATACCAAAACTAACTTTTTCGAAAAAACTTAACTTATACCAAAACTAACTTTTTCGAAAAAACCTAACTTATACCAAAACTAACTTTTTCGAAAAAACCTAACTTATACCAAAACTAACTTTTTCTTAAAAACCTAACTTATACCAAAACTAACTTTTTTGAAAAAACCTAACTTATACCAAAACTAACTTTTTCTAAAAAACCTTACTTTTTCGAAAAAACCTAACTTATACCAAAACTAACTTTTTTGAAAAAACCTAACTTATACCAAAACTAACTTTTTCTAAAAAACCTTACTTTTTCGAAAAAACCTAACTTTTACCAAAACTAACTTTTTCGAAAAAACCTAACTTATACCAAAACTAACTTTTTCTTAAAAACCTAACTTATACCAAAACTAACTTTTTCGAAAAAACCTAACTTTTTCATAAAAACCTAACTTTTACCAAAACTAACTTTTTCGAAAAAACCTAACTTTTTCATAAAAACCTAACTTATACCAAAACTAACTTTTTCTAAAAAACCTAACTTATACCAAAACTAACTTTTTCGAAAAAACCTAACTTATACCAAAACTAACTTTTTCGAAAAAAAATAACTTATACCAAAACTAACTTTTTCTTAAAAACCTAACTTATACCAAAACTAACTTTTTCTAAAAAACCTAACTTATACCAAAACTAACTTTTTCTTAAAAACCTAACTTATACCAAAACTAACTTTTTCGAAAAAACCTAACTTATACCAAAACTAACTTTTTTGAAAAAACCTAACTTATACCAAAACTAACTTTTTCTAAAAAACCTTACTTTTTCGAAAAAACCTAACTTTTACCAAAACTAACTTTTTCGAAAAAACCTAACTTATACCAAAACTAACTTTTTCGAAAAAACCTAACTTATACCAAAACTAACTTTTTCTTAAAAACCTAACTTATACCAAAACTAACTTTTTCTTAAAAACCTAACTTATACCAAAACTAACTTTTTCGAAAAAACCTAACTTATACCAAAACTAACTTTTTCGAAAAAACCTAACTTATACCAAAACTAACTTTTTCTTAAAAACCTAACTTATACCAAAACTAACTTTTTCTTAGAAACCTAACTTATACCAAAACTAACTTTTTCGAAAAAACCTAACTTTTTCATAAAAACCTAACTTATACCAAAACCAACTTTTTCTAAAAAACCTTACTTTTTCGAAAAAACCTAACTTTTACCAAAACTAACTTTTTCTAAAAAACCTAACTTATACCAAAACTAACTTTTTCTTAAAAACCTAACTTATACCAAAACTAACTTTTTCGAAAAAACCTAGCTTTTTCATAAAAACCTAACTTATACCAAAACTAACTTTTTCTCAAAAACCTAACTTATACCAAAACTAACTTTTTCTAAAAAACCTAACTTATACCAAAACTAACTTTTTCGAAAAAACCTAACTTATACCAAAACTAACTTTTTCTCAAAAACCTAACTTATACCAAAACTAACTTTTTCGAAAAAACCTAACTTATACCAAAACTAACTTTTTCGAAAAAACCTAACTTATACCAAAAATAACTTTTTCTAAAAAAACCTAACTTATACCAAAACTAACTTTTAAGAAAAAACCCAACTTATACCAAAACTAACTTTTTCGAAAAAACCTAACTTATACCAAAACTAACTTTTTCTTAAAAACCTAACTTATACCAAAACTAACTTTTTCTTAAAAACCTAACTTATACCAAAACTAACTTTTTCGAAAAAACCTTATTTATACCAAAACTAACTTTTTCGAAAAAACCTAACTTATACCAAAACTAACTTTTTCGAAAAAACCTAACTTATACCAAAACTAACTTTTTCGAAAAATCCTAACTTATACCAAAACTAACTTTTTCTAAAAAACCTAACTTATACCAAAACTAACTTTTTCGAAAAAACCTAATTTATACCAAAACTAACTTTTTCGAAAAAACCTAACTTATACCAAAACTAACTTTTTCGAAAAAACCTAACTTATACCAAAACTAACTTTTTCGAAAAAACCTAACTTATACCAAAACTAACTTTTTCTCAAAAACCTTACTTATACCAAAACTAACTTTTTCGAAAAAACCTAACTTTTTCGAAAAAATCTAACTTATACCAAAACTAACTTTTTCGAAAAAACCTAACTTATACCAAAACTAACTTTTTCGAAAAAACCTAACTTATACCAAAACTAACTTTTTCTTAAAAACCTAACTTATACCAAAACTAACTTTTTCGAAAAAACCTAACTTATACCAAAACTAACTTTTTCGAAAAAACCTAATTTATACCAAAACTAACTTTTTCGAAAAAACCTAACTTATACCAAAACTAACTTTTTCGAAAAAACCTAACTTATACCAAAACTAACTTTTTCGAAAAAACCTAACTTATACCAAAACTAACTTTTTCGAAAAAACCTAACTTATACCAAAACTAACTTTTTCGAAAAAACCTAATTTATACCAAAACTAACTTTTTCGAAAAAACCTAACTTATACCAAAACTAACTTTTTCGAAAAAACCTAACTTATACCAAAACTAACTTTTTCGAAAAAACCTAACTTATACCAAAACTAACTTTTTCTAAAAAACCTAACTTTTTCGAAAAAACCTAACTTATACCAAAACTAACTTTTTCGAAAAAACCTAACTTATACCAAAACTAACTTTTTCTCAAAAACCTAACTTATACCAAAACTAACTTTTTCTTAAAAACCTAACTTATACCAAAACTAACTTTTTCGAAAAAACCTAACTTATACCAAAACTAACTTTTTCTAAAAAACCTAACTTATACCAAAACTAACTTTTTCGAAAAAACCTAATTTATACCAAAACTAACTTTTTCGAAAAAACCTAACTTATACCAAAACTAACTTTTTCTCAAAAACCTAACTTATACCAAAACTAACCTTTTCATAAAAACCTAACTTATACCAAAACTAACTTTTTCGAAAAAACCTAATTTATACCAAAACTAACTTTTTCGAAAAAACCTTACTTTTTCGAAAAAACCTAACTTATACCAAAACTAACTTTTTCGAAAAAACCTAACTTATACCAAAACTAACTTTTTCGAAAAAACTTAATTTATACCAAAACTAACTTTTTCGAAAAAACCTAATTTATACCAAAACTAACTTTTTCGAAAAAACCTAACTTATACCAAAACTAACTTTTTCGAAAAAACCTAACTTATACCAAAACTAACTTTTTCGAAAAAACGTAACTTATACCAAAACTAACTTTTTCGAAAAAACCTAACTTATACCAAAACTAACTTTTTCGAAAAAACCTAATTTATACCAAAACTAACTTTTTCGAAAAAACCTAACTTATACCAAAACTAACTTTTTCGAAAAAACCTAACTTATACCAAAACTAACTTTTTCGAAAAAACCTAACTTATACCAAAACTAACTTTTTCTAAAAAACCTAACTTTTTCGAAAAAACCTAACTTATACCAAAACTAACTTTTTCGAAAAAACCTAACTTATACCAAAACTAACTTTTTCTCAAAAACCTAACTTATACCAAAACTAACTTTTTCTTAAAAACCTAACTTATACCAAAACTAACTTTTTCGAAAAAACCTAACTTATACCAAAACTAACTTTTTTGAAAAAACCTAACTTATACCAAAACTAACTTTTTCGAAAAAACCTAATTTATACCAAAACTAACTTTTTCGAAAAAACCTAACTTATACCAAAACTAACTTTTTCGAAAAAACCTAACTTATACCAAAACTAACTTTTTCTAAAAAACCTAACTTATACCAAAACTAACTTTTTCTCAAAAACCTAACTTATACCAAAACTAACTTTTTCGAAAAAACCTAACTTATACCAAAACTAACTTTTTCGAAAAAACCTAACTTATACCAAAACTAACTTTTTCTAAAAAACCTTACTTTTTCGAAAAAACCTAACTTATACCAAAACTAACATTTTCGAAAAAACCTAACTTATACCAAAACTAACTTTTTCTCAAAAACCTAACTTATACCAAAACTAACTTTTTCTAAAAAACCTAACTTATACCAAAACTAACTTTTTCGAAAAAACCTAACTTTTTCGAAAAAACCTAACTTTTACCAAAACTAACTTTTTCGAAAAAACCTAACTTATACCAAAACTAACTTTTTCGAAAAAACCTAACTTTTACCAAAAAACCTAACTTTTTCTAAAAAACCTAACTTATACCAAAACTAACTTTTTCTAAAAAACCTAACTTATACCAAAACTAACTTTTTCGAAAAAACCTAACTTTTTCGAAAAAACCTAACTTTTACCAAAACTTACTTTTTCGAAAAAACCTAACTTATACCAAAACTAACTTTTTCGAAAAAACCTAACTTTTACCAAAACTAACTTTTTCGAAAAAACCTAACTTATACCAAAACTAACTTTTTCTAAAAAACCTAACTTATACCAAAACTAACTTTTTCTCAAAAACCTAACTTATACCAAAACTAACTTTTTCTTAAAAACCTAACTTATACCAAAACTAACTTTTTCGAAAAAACCTAACTTATACCAAAACTAACTTTTTCTAAAAAACCTTACTTTTACCAAAACTAACTTTTTCGAAAAAACCTTACTTTTTCGACAAAACCTAACTTTAAAAAAAACTAATTTTTTCTAAAAAACCTAACTTTTACCAAAACTAACTTTTTCTAAAAAACCTAACTTTTTCGAAAAAACCTTACTTTTTCGAAAAAACCTAACTTTTACCAAAACTAACTTTTTCTTAAAAACCTAACTTTTTCTCAAAAACCTAACTTATACCAAAACTAACTTTTTCGAAAAAACCTAACTTATACCAAAACTAACTTTTTTGAAAAAACCTAACTTATACCAAAACTAACTTTTTCGAAAAAACCTAACTTTTTCTAAAAAACCTAACTTTTACCAAAACTAACTTATTATAAAAAACCTAACTTTTTCTCAAAAACCTAACTTATACCAAAACTAACTTTTTCTTAAAAACCTAACTTTTTCTTAAAAATCTAACTTTTTCTTAAAAACCTAACTTATACCAAAACTAACTTTTTCGAAAAAACCTAACTTATACCAAAACTAACTTTTTCTTAAAAACCTAACTTATACCAAAACTAACTTTTTCGAAAAAACCTAACTTATACCAAAACTAACTTTTTCGAAAAAACCTAACTTATACCAAAACTAACTTTTTCGAAAAAACCTAACTTATACCAAAACTAACTTTTTCGAAAAAACCTTACTTTTTCGACAAAACCTAACTTTTAAAAAAACTAATTTTTTCGAAAAAACCTAACTTTTTCTTAAAAACCTAACTTTCTCATAACAACCTAACTTATACTAAAACTAACTTTTTCGAAAAAACCTAATTTATACCAAAACTAACTTTTTCTTAAAAACCTAACTTATACCAAAACTAACTTTTTCTAAAAAACCTAACTTATACCAATACTAACTTTTTCGAAAAAACCTAACTTATACCAAAACTAACTTTTTCTAAAAAACCTTACTTTTCGAAAAAACCTAACTTATACCAAAACTAACTTTTTCTCAAAAACCTAACTTATACCAAAACTAACTTTTTCGAAAAAACCTAACTTATACCAAAACTAACTTTTTCTTAAAAACCTAACTTATACCAAAACTAACTTTTTCGAAAAAACCTAACTTATACCAAAACTAACTTTTTCTAAAAAACCTTACTTTTTCGAAAAAACCTAACTTTTACCAAAACTAACTTTTTCGAAAAAACCTAGCTTTTTCATAAAAACCTAACTTATACCAAAACTAACTTTTTCTCAAAAACCTAACTTATACCAAAACTAACTTTTTCTAAAAAACCTAACTTATACCAAAACTAACTTTTTCGAAAAAACCTAACTTATACCAAAACTAACTTTTTCTCAAAAACCTAACTTATACCAAAACTAACTTTATCGAAAAAACCTAAATTATACCAAAACTAACTTTTTCTTAAAAACCTAACTTATACCAAAACTAACTTTTTCGAAAAAACCTAACTTATACCAAAACTAACTTTTTCTAAAAAACCTTACTTTTTCGAAAAAACCTAACTTTTACCAAAACTAACTTTTTCGAAAAAACCTAGCTTTTTCATAAAAACCTAACTTATACCAAAACTAACTTTTTCTCAAAAACCTAACTTATACCAAAACTAACTTTTTCTAAAAAACCTAACTTATACCAAAACTAACTTTTTCGAAAAAACCTAACTTATACCAAAACTAACTTTTTCGAAAAAACCTTACTTTTTCGACAAAACCTAACTTTTAAAAAAACTAATTTTTTCGAAAAAACCTAACTTTTACCAAAACTAACTTTTTCTAAAAAACCTAACTTTTTCGAAAAAACCTTACTTTTTCGAAAAAACCTAACTTTTACCAAAACTAACTTTTTCTTAAAAACCTAACTTTTTCTCAAAAACCTAACTTATACCAAAACTAACTTTTTCGAAAAAACCTAACTTATACCAAAACTAACTTTTTTGAAAAAACCTAACTTATACCAAAACTAACTTTTTCGAAAAAACCTAACTTATACCAAAACTAACTTTTTCGAAAAAACCTAACTTATACCAAAACTAACTTTTTCGAAAAAACCTAACTTTTTCTAAAAAACCTAACTTTTACCAAAACTAACTTATTATAAAAAACCTAACTTTTTCTCAAAAACCTAACTTATACCAAAACTAACTTTTTCTTAAAAACCTAACTTTTTCTTAAAAATCTAACTTTTTCTTAAAAACCTAACTTATACCAAAACTAACTTTTTCGAAAAAACCTAACTTATACCAAAACTAACTTTTTCTTAAAAACCTAACTTATACCAAAACTAACTTTTTCGAAAAAACCTAACTTATACCAAAACTAACTTTTTCGAAAAAACCTAACTTATACCAAAACTAACTTTTTCGAAAAAACCTAACTTATACCAAAACTAACTTTTTCGAAAAAACCTTACTTTTTCGACAAAACCTAACTTTTAAAAAAACTAATTTTTTCGAAAAAACCTAACTTTTTCTTAAAAACCTAACTTTCTCATAACAACCTAACTTATACTAAAACTAACTTTTTCGAAAAAACCTAATTTATACCAAAACTAACTTTTTCTTAAAAACCTAACTTATACCAAAACTAACTTTTTCTAAAAAACCTAACTTATACCAATACTAACTTTTTCGAAAAAACCTAACTTATACCAAAACTAACTTTTTCTAAAAAACCTTACTTTTCGAAAAAACCTAACTTATACCAAAACTAACTTTTTCTCAAAAACCTAACTTATACCAAAACTAACTTTTTCGAAAAAACCTAACTTATACCAAAACTAACTTTTTCTTAAAAACCTAACTTATACCAAAACTAACTTTTTCGAAAAAACCTAACTTATACCAAAACTAACTTTTTCTAAAAAACCTTACTTTTTCGAAAAAACCTAACTTTTACCAAAACTAACTTTTTCGAAAAAACCTAGCTTTTTCATAAAAACCTAACTTATACCAAAACTAACTTTTTCTCAAAAACCTAACTTATACCAAAACTAACTTTTTCTAAAAAACCTAACTTATACCAAAACTAACTTTTTCGAAAAAACCTAACTTATACCAAAACTAACTTTTTCGAAAAAACCTAACTTATACCAAAACTAACTTTATCGAAAAAACCTAAATTATACCAAAACTAACTTTTTCTTAAAAACCTAACTTATACCAAAACTAACTTTTTCGAAAAAACCTAACTTATACCAAAACTAACTTTTTCTAAAAAACCTTACTTTTTCGAAAAAACCTAACTTTTACCAAAACTAACTTTTTCGAAAAAACCTAGCTTTTTCATAAAAACCTAACTTATACCAAAACTAACTTTTTCTCAAAAACCTAACTTATACCAAAACTAACTTTTTCTAAAAAACCTAACTTATACCAAAACTAACTTTTTCGAAAAAACCTAACTTATACCAAAACTAACTTTTTCGAAAAAACCTTACTTTTTCGACAAAACCTAACTTTTAAAAAAACTAATTTTTTCGAAAAAACCTAACTTTTACCAAAACTAACTTTTTCTAAAAAACCTAACTTTTTCGAAAAAACCTTACTTTTTCGAAAAAACCTAACTTTTACCAAAACTAACTTTTTCTTAAAAACCTAACTTTTTCTCAAAAACCTAACTTATACCAAAACTAACTTTTTCGAAAAAACCTAACTTATACCAAAACTAACTTTTTTGAAAAAACCTAACTTATACCAAAACTAACTTTTTCGAAAAAACCTAACTTATACCAAAACTAACTTTTTCGAAAAAACCTAACTTATACCAAAACTCACTTTTTCTAAAAAACCTAACTTATACCAAAACTAACTTTTTCGAAAAAACCTAACTTATACCAAAACTAACTTTTTCGAAAAAACCTAACTTTTACCAAAACTAACTTATTCTAAAAAACCTAACTTTTTCTCAAAAACCTAACTTATACCAAAATTAACTTTTTCTTAAAAACCTAACTTTTTCTAAAAAACCTAACTTATACCAAAACTAACTTTTTCGAAAAAACCTAACTTATACCAAAACTAACTTTTTCTTAAAAACCTAACTTATACCAAAACTAACTTTTTCGAAAAAACCTAACTTATACCAAAACTAACTTTTTCTAAAAAACCTTACTTTTTCGAAAAAACCTAACTTTTACCAAAACTAACTTTTTCGAAAAAACCTAACTTTTTCGAAAAAACCTAACTTATACCAAAACTAACTTTTTCGAAAAAACCTAACTTATACCAAAACTAACTTTTTCGAAAAAACCTAACTTATACCAAAACTAACTTTTTCTAAAAATCCTAACTTATACCAAAACTTAACTTTTTCGAAAAAACCTAACTTATACCAAAACTAACTTTTTCGAAAAAACCTAACTTATACCAAAACTAACTTTTTCGAAAAAACCTTACTTTTTCGACAAAACCTAACTTTTAAAAAAACTAATTTTTTCGAAAAAACCTAACTTTTACCAAAACTAACTTTTTCTAAAAAACCTAACTTTTTCGAAAAAACCTTACTTTTTCGAAAAAACCTAACTTTTACCAAAACTAACTTTTTCTTAAAAACCTAACTTTTTCTCAAAAACCTAACTTATACCAAAACTAACTTTTTCGAAAAAACCTAACTTATACCAAAACTAACTTTTTTGAAAAAACCTAACTTATACCAAAACTAACTTTTTCGAAAAAACCTAACTTTTTCTAAAAAACCTAACTTTTACCAAAACTAACTTATTATAAAAAACCTAACTTTTTCTCAAAAACCTAACTTATACCAAAACTAACTTTTACCAAAACTAACTTTTTCTTAAAAACCTAACTTTTTCTTAAAAACCTAACTTATACCAAAACTAACTTTTTCGAAAAAACCTAACTTATACCAAAACTCACTTTTTCTAAAAAACCTAACTTATACCAAAACTAACTTTTTCGAAAAAACCTAACTTATACCAAAACTAACTTTTTCGAAAAAACCTAACTTTTACCAAAACTAACTTATTCTAAAAAACCTAACTTTTTCTCAAAAACCTAACTTATACCAAAACTAACTTTTTCGAAAAAACCTAACTTATACCAAAACTAACTTTTTTGAAAAAACCTAACTTATACCAAAACTAACTTTTTCGAAAAAACCTAACTTTTTCTAAAAAACCTAACTTTTACCAAAACTAACTTATTATAAAAAACCTAACTTTTTCTCAAAAACCTAACTTATACCAAAACTAACTTTTTCTTAAAAACCTAACTTTTTCTTAAAAATCTAACTTTTTCTTAAAAACCTAACTTATACCAAAACTAACTTTTTCTAAAAAACCTAACTTATACCAAAACTAACTTTTTCTAAAAAACCTTACTTTTCGAAAAAACCTAACTTATACCAAAACTAACTTTTTCTCAAAAACCTAACTTATACCAAAACTAACTTTTTCGAAAAAACCTAACTTATACCAAAACTAACTTTTTCTTAAAAACCTAACTTATACCAAAACTAACTTTTTCGAAAAAACCTAACTTATACCAAAACTAACTTTTTCTAAAAAACCTTACTTTTTCGAAAAAACCTAACTTTTACCAAAACTAACTTTTTCGAAAAAACCTAGCTTTTTCATAAAAACCTAACTTATACCAAAACTAACTTTTTCTCAAAAACCTAACTTATACCAAAACTAACTTTTTCTAAAAAACCTAACTTATACCAAAACTAACTTTTTCGAAAAAACCTAACTTATACCAAAACTAACTTTTTCTCAAAAACCTAACTTATACCAAAACTAACTTTTTCGAAAAAACCTAACTTATACCAAAACTAACTTTTTCTTAAAAACCTAACTTATACCAAAACTAACTTTTTCGAAAAAACCTAACTTATACCAAAACTAACTTTTTCTAAAAAACCTTACTTTTTCGAAAAAACCTAACTTTTACCAAAACTAACTTTTTCGAAAAAACCTAGCTTTTTCATAAAAACCTAACTTATACCAAAACCAACTTTTTCTCAAAAACCTAACTTATACCAAAACTAACTTTTTCTAAAAAACCTAACTTATACCAAAACTAACTTTTTCGAAAAAACCTAACTTATACCAAAACTAACTTTTTCGAAAAAACCTTACTTTTTCGACAAAACCTAACTTTTAAAAAAACTAATTTTTTCGAAAAAACCTAACTTTTACCAAAACTAGCTTTTTCTAAAAAACCTAACTTTTTCGAAAAAACCTTACTTTTTCGAAAAAACCTAACTTTTACCAAAACTAACTTTTTCTTAAAAACCTAACTTTTTCTCAAAAACCTAACTTATACCAAAACTAACTTTTTCGAAAAAACCTAACTTATACCAAAACTAACTTTTTTGAAAAAACCTAACTTATACCAAAACTAACTTTTTCGAAAAAACCTAACTTATACCAAAACTAACTTTTTCGAAAAAACCTAACTTATAACAAAACTCACTTTTTCTAAAAAACCTAACTTATACCAAAACTAACTTTTTCGAAAAAACCTAACTTATACCAAAACTAACTTTTTCGAAAAAACCTAACTTTTACCAAAACTAACTTATTCTAAAAAACCTAACTTTTTCTCAAAAACCTAACTTATACCAAAATTAACTTTTTCTTAAAAACCTAACTTTTTCTAAAAAACCTAACTTATACCAAAACTAACTTTTTCGAAAAAACCTAACTTATACCAAAACTAACTTTTTCTTAAAAACCTAACTTATACCAAAACTAACTTTTTCGAAAAAACCTAACTTATACCAAAACTAACTTTTTCTAAAAAACCTTACTTTTTCGAAAAAACCTAACTTTTACCAAAACTAACTTTTTCGAAAAAACCTAACTTTTTCGAAAAAACCTAACTTATACCAAAACTAACTTTTTCGAAAAAACCTAACTTATACCAAAACTAACTTTTTCGAAAAAACCTAACTTATACCAAAACTAACTTTTTCTAAAAATCCTAACTTATACCAAAACTTAACTTTTTCGAAAAAACCTAACTTATACCAAAACTAACTTTTTCGAAAAAACCTAACTTATACAAAACTAACTTTTTCGAAAAAACCTTACTTTTACCAAAACTAACTTATTCTAAAAAACCTAACTTTTTCTCAAAAACCTAACTTATACCAAAATTAACTTTTTCTTAAAAACCTAACTTTTTCTAAAAAACCTAACTTATACCAAAACTAACTTTTTCGAAAAAACCTAACTTATACCAAAACTAACTTTTTCTTAAAAACCTAACTTATACCAAAACTAACTTTTTCGAAAAAACCTAACTTATACCAAAACTAACTTTTTCTAAAAAACCTTACTTTTTCGAAAAAACCTAACTTTTACCAAAACTAACTTTTTCGAAAAAACCTAACTTTTTCGAAAAAACCTAACTTTTTCGAAAAAACCTAACTTTTACCAAAACTAACTTTTTCTTAAAAACCTAACTTTTTCTCAAAAACCTAACTTATACCAAAACTAACTTTTTCGAAAAAACCTAACTTATACCAAAACTAACTTTTTTGAAAAAACCTAACTTATACCAAAACTAACTTTTTCGAAAAAACCTAACTTTTTCTAAAAAACCTAACTTTTACCAAAACTAACTTATTATAAAAAACCTAACTTTTTCTCAAAAACCTAACTTATACCAAAACTAACTTTTACCAAAACTAACTTTTTCTTAAAAACCTAACTTTTTCTTAAAAACCTAACTTATACCAAAACTAACTTTTTCGAAAAAACCTAACTTATACCAAAACTCACTTTTTCTAAAAAACCTAACTTATACCAAAACTAACTTTTTCGAAAAAACCTAACTTATACCAAAACTAACTTTTTCGAAAAAACCTAACTTTTACCAAAACTAACTTATTCTAAAAAACCTAACTTTTTCTCAAAAACCTAACTTATACCAAAATTAACTTTTTCTTAAAAACCTAACTTTTTCTAAAAAACCTAACTTATACCAAAACTAACTTTTTCGAAAAAACCTAACTTATACCAAAACTAACTTTTTCTTAAAAACCTAACTTATACCAAAACTAACTTTTTCGAAAAAACCTAACTTATACCAAAACTAACTTTTTCTAAAAAACCTTACTTTTTCGAAAAAACCTAACTTTTACCAAAACTAACTTTTTCGAAAAAACCTAACTTTTTCGAAAAAACCTAACTTATACCAAAACTAACTTTTTCGAAAAAACCTAACTTATACCAAAACTAACTTTTTCGATAAAACCTAACTTTTTCTAAAAAACCTAACTTTTACCAAAACTAACTTTTTCTAAAAAACCTAACTTATACCAAAACTAACTTTTTCGAAAAAACCTAACTTATACCAAAACTAACTTTTTCGAAAAAACCTTACTTTTTCGACAAAAATTAACTTTTAAAAAAACTAATTTTTTCGAAAAAACCTAACTTTTACCAAAACTAACTTTTTCTAAAAAACCTAACTTTTTCGAAAAAACCTTACTTTTTCGAAAAAACCTAACTTTTACCAAAACTAACTTTTTCTTAAAAACCTAACTTTTTCTCAAAAACCTAACTTATACCAAAACTAACTTTTTCGAAAAAACCTAACTTATACCAAAACTAACTTTTTTGAAAAAACCTAACTTATACCAAAACTAACTTTTTCGAAAAAACTCAACTTTTTCTAATAAACCTAACTTTTACCAAAACTAACTTATTATAAAAAACCTAACTTTTTCTCAAAGACCTAACTTATACCAAAACTAACTTTTTCTTAAAAACCTAACTTATACCAAAACTAACTTTTTCGAAAAAACCTAACTTTTTCATAAAAACCTAACTTATACCAAAACTAACTTTTTCGAAAAAACCTAACTTATACCAAAACTCACTTTTTCTAAAAATCCTAACTTATACCAAAACTCACTTTTTCTAAAAATCCTAACTTATACCAAAACTTAACTTTTTCGAAAAAACCTAAATTTTACCAAAACTAACTTATTCTAAAAAACCTAACTTTTTCTCAAAAACCTAACTTATACCAAAATTAACTTTTTCTTAAAAACCTAACTTTTTCTAAAAAACCTAACTTATACCAAAACTAACTTTTTCGAAAAAACCTAACTTATACCAAAACTAACTTTTTCGAAAAAACCTAACTTATACCAAAACTAACTTTTTCTAAAAAACCTTACTTTTTCGAAAAAACCTAACTTTTACCAAAACTAACTTTTTCGAAAAAACCTAACTTTTTCATAAAAACCTAACTTATACCAAAACTCACTTTTTCTAAAAATCCTAACTTATACCAAAACTCACTTTTTCTAAAAATCCTAACTTATACCAAAACTTAACTTTTTCGAAAAAACCTAAATTTTACCAAAACTAACTTATTCTAAAAAACCTAACTTTTTCTCAAAAACCTAACTTATACCAAAATTAACTTTTTCTTAAAAACCTAACTTTTTCTAAAAAACCTAACTTATACCAAAACTAACTTTTTCGAAAAAACCTAACTTATACCAAAACTAACTTTTTCTTAAAAACCTAACTTATACCAAAACTAACTTTTTCGAAAAAACCTAACTTATACCAAAACTAACTTTTTCTTAAAAACCTAACTTTTACCAAAACTAACTTTTTCGAAAAAACCTAACTTTTTCATAAAAACCTAACTTATACCAAAACTAACTTTTTCGAAAAAACCTAACTTATACCAAAACTAACTTTTTCTTAAAAACCTAACTTATACCAAAACTAACTTTTTCTTAAAAACCTAACTTATACCAAAACTAACTTTTTCGAAAAAACCTTACTTATACCAAAACTAACTTTTTCGAAAAAACCTAACTTATACCAAAACTAACTTTTTCATAAAAACCTAACTTATACCAAAACTAACTTTTTCGAAAAAACCTAACTTTTTCATAAAAACCTAACTTATACCAAAACTAACTTTTCGAAAAAACCTAACTTATACCAAAACTAACTTTTTCTTAAAAACCTAACTTATACCAAAACTAACTTTTTCTAAAAAAACCTAACTTATACCAAAACTAACTTTTTCTTAAAAACCTAACTTATACCAAAACTAACTTTTTCGAAAAAATCTAACTTTTTCATAAAAACCTAACTTATACCAAAACTAACTTTTTCGAAAAAACCTAACTTATACCAAAACTAACTTTTTCGAAAAAACCTAACTTATACCAAAACTAACTTTTTCTTAAAAACCTAACTTATACCAAAACTAACTTTTTCGAAAAAACCTAATTTATTCCAAAACTAACTTTTTCGAAAAAACCTAACTTATACCAAAACTAACTTTTTCGAAAAAACCTAACTTATACCAAAACTAACTTTTTCTAAAAAACCTAATTTATACCAAAACTAACTTTTTCTAAAAAACCTAACTTATACCAAAACTAACTTTTTCTAAAAAACCTAACTTATACCAAAACTAACTTTTTCGTAAAAACCTAACTTATACCAAAACTAACTTTTTCGAAAAAACCTAATTTATACCAAAACTAACTTTTTCGAAAAAACCTAACTTATACCAAAACTAACTTTTTCTAAAAAACCTTACTTTTACCAAAACTAACTTTTTCGAAAAAACCTAACTTATACCAAAAAGAACTTTTTCTTAAAAACCTAACTTATACCAAAACTAACTTTTTCGAAAAAACCTAACTTATACCAAAACTAACTTTTTCTAAAAAACCTTACTTTTTCATAAAAACCTAACTTATACCAAAACTAACTTTTTCGAAAAAACCTAACTTATACCAAAACTAACTTTTTCTTAAAAACCTAACTTATGCCAAAACTAATTTTTTCGAAAAAACCTAACTTATACCAAAACTAACTTTTTCTAAAAAACCTTACTTTCTCATAACAACCTAACTTATACCAAAACTAACTTTTTCTTAAAAACCTAACTTATACCAAAACTAACTTTTTCTAAAAAACCTAATTTATACCAAAACTAACTTTTTCTAAAAAACCTAACTTATACCAAAACTAACTTTTTCTAAAAAACCTAACTTATACCAAAACTAACTTTTTCGTAAAAACCTAACTTATACAAAACTAACTTTTTCGAAAAAACCTAATTTATAAAAAAACTAACTTTTTCGAAAAAACCTAACTTATACCAAAACTAACTTTTTCTAAAAAACCTTACTTTTACCAAAACTAACTTTTTCGAAAAAACCTAACTTATACCAAAAAGAACTTTTTCTTAAAAACCTAACTTATACCAAAACTAACTTTTTCGAAAAAACCTAACTTATACCAAAACTAACTTTTTCTAAAAAACCTTACTTTTTCGAAAAAACCTAACTTTTACCAAAACTAACTTTTTCGAAAAAACCTAACTTTTTCATAAAAACCTAACTTATACCAAAACTAACTTTTTCGAAAAAACCTAACTTATACCAAAACTAACTTTTTCTTAAAAACCTAACTTATACCAAAACTAACTTTTTCGAAAAAACCTAACTTTTACCAAAACTAACTTTTTCGAAAAAACCTAACTTTCTCATAACAACCTAACTTATACCAAAACTAACTTTTTCGAAAAAACCTAACTTATACCAAAACTAACTTTTTCTTAAAAACCTAACTTATACCAAAACTAACTTTTTCTTAAAAACCTAACTTATACCAAAACTAACTTTTTCGAAAAAACCTAACTTATACCAAAACTAACTTTTTCTCAAAAACCTAACTTATACCAAAACTAACTTTTTCGAAAAAACCTAACTTTTACCAAAACTAACTTATTCTAAAAAACCTAACTTTTTCTCAAAAACCTAACTTATACCAAAATTAACTTTTTCTTAAAAACCTAACTTTTTCTTAGAAACCTAACTTATACCAAAACTAACTTTTTCTTAAAAACCTTACTTTTTCTCAAAACCCTAACTTATACCAAAACTAACTTTTTCTTAAAAACCTAACTTTTTCTTAAAAACCTAACTTATACCAAAACTAACTTTTTCGAAAAAACCTAACTTTTTCTTAAAAACCTAACTTATACCAAAACTTACTTTTTCTCAAAAACCTAACTTATACCAAAATTAACTTTTTCGAAAAAACCTAACTTTTACCAAAACTAACTTATTCTAAAAAACCTAACTTTTTCTCAAAAACCTAACTTATACCAAAACTAACTTTTTCGAAAAAACCTAACTTATACCAAAACTAACTTTTTCTAAAAAACCTTACTTTTTCGAAAAAACCTAACTTTTACCAAAACTAACTTTTTCGAAAAAACCTAACTTTTTCGAAAAAACCTAACTTATACCAAAACTAACTTTTTCGAAAAAACCTAACTTATACCAAAACTAACTTTTTCTAAAAATCCTAACTTATACCAAAACTTAACTTTTTCGAAAAAACCTAACTTATACCAAAACTAACTTTTTCGAAAAAACCTAACTTATACCAAAACTAACTTTTTCGAAAAAACCTTACTTTTTCGACAAAACCTAACTTTTAAAAAAACTAATTTTTTCGAAAAAACCTAACTTTTACCAAAACTAACTTTTTCTAAAAAACCTTACTTTTTCGAAAAAACCTTACTTTTTCGAAAAAACCTAACTTTTACCAAAACTAACTTTTTCTTAAAAACCTAACTTTTTCTCAAAAACCTAACTTATACCAAAACTAACTTTTTCGAAAAAACCTAACTTATACCAAAACTAACTTTTTTGAAAAAACCTAACTTATACCAAAACTAACTTTTTCGAAAAAACCTAACTTTTTCTAAAAAACCTAACTTTTACCAAAACTAACTTATTATAAAAAACCTAACTTTTTCTCAAAAACCTAACTTATACCAAAACTAACTTTTACCAAAACTAACTTTTTCTTAAAAACCTAACTTTTTCTTAAAAACCTAACTTATACCAAAACTAACTTTTTCGAAAAAACCTAACTTATACCAAAACTCACTTTTTCTAAAAAACCTAACTTATACCAAAACTAACTTTTTCGAAAAAACCTAACTTATACCAAAACTAACTTTTTCGAAAAAACCTAACTTTTACCAAAACTAACTTATTGTAAAAAACCTAACTTTTTCTCAAAAACCTAACTTATACCAAAATTAACTTTTTCTTAAAAACCTAACTTTTTCTAAAAAACCTAACTTATACCAAAACTAACTTTTTCGAAAAAACCTAACTTATACCAAAACTAACTTTTTCTTAAAAACCTAACTTATACCAAAACTAACTTTTTCGAAAAAACCTAACTTATACCAAAACTAACTTTTTCTAAAAAACCTTACTTTTTCGAAAAAACCTAACTTTTACCAAAACTAACTTTTTCGAAAAAACCTAACTTTTTCGAAAAAACCTAACTTATACCAAAACTAACTTTTTCGAAAAAACCTAACTTATACCAAAACTAACTTTTTCGAAAAAACCTAACTTATACCAAAACTAACTTTTTCGAAAAAACCTAACTTGTACCAAAACTAACTTTTTCGAAAAAACCTAACTTATACCAAAACTAACTTTTTCTAAAAAACCTAACTTATACCAAAACTAACTTTTTCTAAAAAACCTAACTTATACCAAAACTAACTTTTTCTTAAAAACCTAACTTATACCAAAACTAACTTTTTCGAAAAAACCTAACTTTTTCATAAAAACCTAACTTATACCAAAACTAACTTTTTCTAAAAAACCTAACTTATACCAAAACTAACTTTTTCGAAAAAACCTAACTTTTACCAAAACTAACTTTTTCTAAAAAACCTAACTTTTACCAAAACTAACTTTTTCTAAAAAACCTAACTTATACCAAAACTAACTTTTTCGAAAAAACCTAACTTATACCAAAACTAACTTTTTCGAAAAAACCTTACTTTTTCGACAAAAATTAACTTTTAAAAAAACTAATTTTTTCGAAAAAACCTAACTTTTAATAAAACTAACTTTTTCTAAAAAACCTAACTTTTTCGAAAAAACCTTACTTTTTCGAAAAAACCTAACTTTTACCAAAACTAACTTTTTCTTAAAAACCTAACTTTTTCTCAAAAACCTAACTTATACCAAAACTAACTTTTTCGAAAAAACCTAACTTATACCAAAACTAACTTTTTTGAAAAAACCTAACTTATACCAAAACTAACTTTTTCGAAAAAACTCAACTTTTTCTAATAAACCTAACTTTTACCAAAACTAACTTATTATAAAAAACCTAACTTTTTCTCAAAGACCTAACTTATACCAAAACTAACTTTTTCTTAAAAACCTAACTTATACCAAAACTAACTTTTTCGAAAAAACCTAACTTTTTCATAAAAACCTAACTTATACCAAAACTAACTTTTTCGAAAAAACCTAACTTATACTTATACCAAAACTTAACTTTTTCGAAAAAACCTAAATTTTACCAAAACTAACTTATTCTAAAAAACCTAACTTTTTCTCAAAAACCTAACTTATACCAAAATTAACTTTTTCTTAAAAACCTAACTTTTTCTAAAAAACCTAACTTATACCAAAACTAACTTTTTGGAAAAAACCTAACTTATACCAAAACTAACTTTTTCTAAAAAACCTTACTTTTACCAAAACTAACTTTTTCTAAAAAACCTAACTTTTACCAAAACTAACTTTTTCTAAAAAACCTAACTTATACCAAAACTAACTTTTTCGAAAAAACCTAACTTATACCAAAACTAACTTTTTCGAAAAAACCTTACTTTTTCGACAAAAATTAACTTTTAAAAAAACTAATTTTTTCGAAAAAACCTAACTTTTACCAAAACTAACTTTTTCTAAAAAACCTAACTTTTTCGAAAAAACCTTACTTTTTCGAAAAAACCTAACTTTTACCAAAACTAACTTTTTCTTAAAAACCTAACTTTTTCTCAAAAACCTAACTTATACCAAAACTAACTTTTTCTTAAAAACCTAACTTATACCAAAACTAACTTTTTCGAAAAAACCTAACTTATACCAAAACTAACTTTTTCTAAAAAACCTTACTTTTTCGAAAAAACCTAACTTTTACCAAAACTAACTTTTTCGAAAAAACCTAACTTTTTCATAAAAACCTAACTTATACCAAAACTAACTTTTTCGAAAAAACCTAACTTATACCAAAACTAACTTTTTCTTAAAAACCTAACTTTTACCAAAACTAAGTTTTTCGAAAAAACCTAACTTATACCAAAACTAACTTTTTCGAAAAAACCTTACTTATACCAAAACTAACTTTTTCGAAAAAACCTAACTTTTTCATAAAAACCTAACTTATACCAAAACTAACTTTTTCGAAAAAACCTAACTTATACCAAAACTAACTTTTTCTTAAAAACCTAACTTATACCAAAACTAACTTTTTCTAAAAAAACCTAACTTATACCAAAACTAACTTTTTCTTAAAAACCTAACTTATACCAAAACTAACTTTTTCGAAAAAATCTAACTTTTTCATAAAAACCTAACTTATACCAAAACTAACTTTTTCGAAAAAACCTAACTTATACCAAAACTAACTTTTTCGAAAAAACCTAACTTATACCAAAACTAACTTTTTCTTAAAAACCTAACTTATACCAAAACTAACTTTTTCGAAAAAACCTAATTTATTCCAAAACTAACTTTTTCGAAAAAACCTAACTTATACCAAAACTAACTTTTTCTAAAAAACCTAACTTATACCAAAACTAACTTTTTCGTAAAAACCTAACTTATACCAAAACTAACTTTTTCGAAAAAACCTAATTTATACCAAAACTAACTTTTTCGAAAAAACCTAACTTATACCAAAACTAACTTTTTCTAAAAAACCTTACTTTTACCAAAACTAACTTTTTCGAAAAAACCTAACTTATACCAAAAAGAACTTTTTCTTAAAAACCTAACTTATACCAAAACTAACTTTTTCGAAAAAACCTAACTTATACCAAAACTAACTTTTTCTAAAAAACCTTACTTTTTCATAAAAACCTAACTTATACCAAAACTAACTTTTTCGAAAAAACCTAACTTATACCAAAACTAACTTTTTCTTAAAAACCTAACTTATACCAAAACTAACTTTTTCGAAAAAACCTAACTTATACCAAAACTAACTTTTTCTAAAAAACCTAACTTTCTCATAACAACCTAACTTATACCAAAACTAACTTTTTCTTAAAAACCTAACTTATACCAAAACTAACTTTTTCTAAAAAACCTAATTTATACCAAAACTAACTTTTTCTAAAAAACCTAACTTATACCAAAACTAACTTTTTCTAAAAAACCTAACTTATACCAAAACTAATTTTTTCGTAAAAACCTAACTTATACCAAAACTAACTTTTTCGAAAAAACCTAATTTATAAAAAAACTAACTTTTTCGAAAAAACCTAACTTATACCAAAACTAACTTTTTCTAAAAAACCTTACTTTTACCAAAACTAACTTTTTCGAAAAAACCTAACTTATACCAAAAAGAACTTTTTCTTAAAAACCTAACTTATACCAAAACTAACTTTTTCGAAAAAACCTAACTTATACCAAAACTAACTTTTTCTAAAAAACCTTACTTTTTCGAAAAAACCTAGCTTATACCAAAACTAACTTTTTCGAAAAAACCTAACTTTTTCATAAAAACCTAACTTATACCAAAACTAACTTTTTCGAAAAAACCTAACTTATACCAAAACTAACTTTTTCTTAAAAACCTAACTTATACCAAAACTAACTTTTTCGAAAAAACCTAACTTTTACCAAAACTAACTTTTTCGAAAAAACCTAACTTTCTCATAACAACCTAACTTATACCAAAACTAACTTTTTCGAAAAAACCTAACTTATACCAAAACTAACTTTTTCTTAAAAACCTAACTTATACCAAAACTAACTTTTTCTTAAAAACCTAACTTATACCAAAACTAACTTTTTCGAAAAAACCTAACTTATACCAAAACTAACTTTTTCTCAAAAACCTAACTTATACCAAAACTAACTTTTTCGAAAAAACCTAACTTTTACCAAAACTAACTAATTCTAAAAAACCTAACTTTTTCTCAAAAACCTAACTTATACCAAAATTAACTTTTTCTTAAAAACCTAACTTTTTCTTAGAAACCTAACTTATACCAAAACTAACTTTTTCTTAAAAACCTTACTTTTTCTCAAAACCCTAACTTATACCAAAACTAACTTTTTCTTAAAAACCTAACTTTTTCTTAAAAACCTAACTTATACCAAAACTAACTTTTTCGAAAAAACCTAACTTTTTCTTAAAAACCTAACTTATACCAAAACTTACTTTTTCTCAAAAACCTAACTTATACCAAAATTAACTTTTACGAAAAAACCTAACTTTTACCAAAACTAACTTATTCTAAAAAACCTAACTTTTTCTCAAAAACCTAACTTATACCAAAATTAACTTTTTCTTAAAAACCTAACTTTTTCTTAGAAACCTAACTTATACCAAAACTAACTTTTTCGAAAAAACCTAACTTATACCAAAACTAACTTTTTCGAAAAAACCTAATTTATACCAAAACTAACTTTTTCGAAAAAACCTAACTTATACCAAAACTAACTTTTTCTTAAATACCTAACTTTTTCGAAAAAACCTAACTTATACCAAAACTAACTTTTTCTAAAAAACCTAACTTATATTAAAACTAACTTTTTCTCAAAAACCTAACTTATACCAAAACTAACTTTTTCGAAAAAACCTAACTTATACCAAAACTAACTTTTTCTAAAAAACCTTACTTTTTCGAAAAAACCTAACTTTTACCAAAACTAACTTTTTCGAAAAAACCTAACTTTTTCTCAAAAACCTAACTTTTACCAAAACTAACTTTTTCTTAAAAACCTAACTTATACCAAAACTAACTTTTTCGAAAAAACCTAACTTATACCAAAACTAACTTTTTCTAAAAAACCTAACTTATACCAAAACTAACTTTTTCTAAAAAACCTAACTTATACCAAAACTAACTTTTTCGAAAAAACCTAACTTATACCAAAACTAACTTTTTCATAAAAACCTAACTTATACCAAAACTAACTTTTTCTTAAAAACCTAACTTATACCAAAACTAACTTTTTCGAAAAAACCTAACTTATACCAAAACTAACTTTTTCTAAAAAACCTTACTTTTTCGAAAAAACCTAACTTTTACCAAAACTAACTTTTTCGAAAAAACCTAACTTTTTCATAAAAACCTAACTTATACCAAAACTAACTTTTTCGAAAAAACCTAACTTATACCAAAACTAACTTTTTCGAAGAAACCTAACTTTTACCAAAACTAACTTTTTCGAAAAAACCTAACTTATACCAAAACTAACTTTTTCTTAAAAACCTAACTTACACCAAAACTAACTTTTTCGAAAAAACCTAATTTATACCAAAACTAACTTTTTCGAAAAAACCTAACTTATACCAAAACTAACTTTTTCTCAAAAACCTAACTGATACCAAAACTAACTTTTTCGAAAAAACCTAACTGATACCAAAACTAACTTTTTCTTAAAAACCTAACTTATACCAAAACTAACTTTTTCGAAAAAACCTAACTTATACCAAAACTAACTTTTTCTAAAAAACCTTACTTTTTCGAAAAAACCTAACTTTTACCAAAACTAACTTTTTCGAAAAAACCTAACTTTTTCATAAAAACCTAACTTATACCAAAACTAACTTTTTCGAAAAAACCTAACTTTTTCTCAAAAACCTAACTTTTACCAAAACTAACTTTTTCTTAAAAACCTAACTTATACCAAAACTAACTTTTTCGAAAAAACCTAACTTATACCAAAACTAACTTTTTCGAAAAAACCTAACTTATACCAAAACTAACTTTTTCGAAAAAACCTAATTTATACCAAAACTAACTTTTTCGAAAAAACCTAACTTATACCAAAACTAACTTTTTCTTAAAAACCTAACTTATACCAAAACTAACTTTTTCTAAAAAACCTAACTTATACCAAAACTAACTTTTTCTCAAAAACCTAACTTATACCAAAACTAACTTTTTCGAAAAAACCTAACTTATACCAAAACTAACTTTTTCGAAAAAACCAAACTTATACCAAAACTAACTTTTTCTAAAAAACCTTACTTTTTCGAAAAAACCTAACTTATACCAAAACTAACTTTTTCGAAAAAACCTAACTTATACCAAAACTAACTTTTTCTCAAAAACCTAACTTATACCAAAACTAACTTTTTCTTAAAAACCTAACTTATACCAAAACTAACTTTTTCGAAAAAAACCTAACTTATACCAAAACTAACTTTTTCTAAAAAACCTTACTTTTTCGAAAAAACCTAACTTTTACCAAAACTAACTTTTTCGAAAAAACCTAACTTTTTCATAAAAACCTAACTTTTTCATAAAAACCTAACTTATACCAAAACTAACTTTTTCGAAAAAACCTAACTTATACCAAAACTAACTTTTCCTTAAAAACCTAACTTATACCAAAACTAACTTTTTCTAAAAAACCTAACTTATACCAAAACTAACTTTTTCGAAAAAACCTTACTTTTTCGACAAAACCTAACTTTTAAAAAAACTAATTTTTTCGAAAAAACCTAACTTTTACCAAAACTAACTTTTTCTAAAAAACCTAACTTTTTCGAAAAAACCTTACTTTTTCGAAAAAACCTAACTTTTACCAAAACTAACTTTTTCTTAAAAACCTAACTTTTTCTTAAAAACCTAACTTATACCAAAACTAACTTTTTCTCAAAAACCTAACTTATACCAAAACTAACTTTTTCGAAAAAACCTAACTTATACCAAAACTAACTTTTTTGAAAAAACCTAACTTATACCAAAACTAACTTTTTCGAAAAAACCTAACTTTTTCTAAAAAACCTAACTTTTACCAAAACTAACTTATTATAAAAAACCTAACTTTTTCTCAAAAACCTAACTTATACCAAAACTAACTTTTTCGAAAAAACCTAACTTTTTCATAAAAACCTAACTTATACCAAAACTAACTTTTTCATAAAAACCTAACTTATACCAAAACTAACTTTTTCGAAAAAACCTAACTTATACCAAAACTAACTTTTTCGAAAAAACCTAACTTATACCAAAACTAACTTTTTCGAAAAAACCTAACTTTTTCATAAAAACCTAACTTATACCAAAACTAACTTTTTCGAAAAAACCTAACTTATACCAAAACTAACTTTTTCGAAAAAACCTAATTTATACCAAAACTAACTTTTTCGAAAAAACCTAACTTATACCAAAACTAACTTTTTCGAAAAAACCTAACTTATACCAAAACTAACTTTTTCGAAAAAACCTAACTTATACCAAAACTAACTTTTTCTTAAAAACCTAACTTATACCAAAACTAACTTTTAAGAAAAAACCCAACTTATACCAAAACTAACTTTTTCGAAAAACCTAACTTATACCAAAACTAACTTTTTCTCAAAAACCTAACTTATACCAAAACTAACTTTTTCGAAAAAACCTAACTTATACCAAAACTAACTTTTTCGAAAAAACCTAACTTTTACCAAAAAACCTAACTTTTTCTAAAAAACCTAACTTATACCAAAACTAACTTTTTCGAAAAAACCTAACTTATACCAAAACTAACTTTTTCGAAAAAACCTAACTTATACCAAAACTAACTTTTTCTTAAAAACCTAACTTATACCAAAACTAACTTTTAAGAAAAAACCCAACTTATACCAAAACTAACTTTTTCGAAAAAACCTAACTTATACCAAAACTAACTTTTTCTAAAAAAACCTAACTTATACCAAAACTAACTTTTTCGAAAAAACCTAACTTATACCAAAACTAACTTTTTCTAAAAAACCTTACTTTTTCGAAAAAACCTAACTTTTACCAAAACTAACTTTTTCGAAAAAACCTAACTTTTTCATAAAAACCTAACTTATACCAAAACTAACTTTTTCTCAAAAACCTAACTTATACCAAAACTAACTTTTTCGAAAAAACCTAACTTATACCAAAACTAACTTTTTCTAAAAAACCTAACTTATACCAAAACTAACTTTTTCGAAAAAACCTTACTTTTTCGACAAAACCTAACTTTTAAAAAAACTATTTTTTTCGAAAAAACCTAACTTTTACCAAAACTAACTTTTTCTAAAAAACCTAACTTTTTCGAAAAAAACCTTACTTTTTCGAAAAAACCTAACTTTTACCAAAACTAACTTTTTCTTAAAAACCTAACTTTTTCTCAAAAACCTAACTTATACCAAAACTAACTTTTTCGAAAAAACCTAACTTATACCAAAACTAACTTTTTTGAAAAAACCTAACTTATACCAAAACTAACTTTTTCGAAAAAACCTAACTTTTTCTAAAAAACCTAACTTTTACCAAAAACTAACTTATTATAAAAAACCTAACTTTTTCTCAAAAACCTAACTTATACCAAAACTAACTTTTTCTTAAAAACCTAACTTTTTCTTAAAAATCTAACTTTTTCTTAAAAACCTAACTTATACCAAAACTAACTTTTTCTCAAAAACCTAACTTATACCAAAACTAACTTTTTCGAAAAAACCTAACTTATACCAAAACTAACTTTTTTGAAAAAACCTAACTTATACCAAAACTAACTTTTTCGAAAAAAACCTAACTTTTTCTAAAAAAACCTAACTTTTACCAAAACTAACTTATTATAAAAAACCTAACTTTTTTTCAAAAACCTAACTTATACCAAAACTAACTTTTTCGAAAAAACCTAACTTTTTCATAAAAACCTAACTTATACCAAAACTAACTTTTTCATAAAAACCTAACTTATACCAAAACTAACTTTTTCGAAAAAACCTAACTTATACCAAAACTAACTTTTTCGAAAAAAACCTAACTTATACCAAAACTAACTTTTTCGAAAAAACCTAACTTTTTCATAAAAACCTAACTTGTACCAAAACTAACTTTTTCGAAAAAACCTAACTTATACCAAAACTAACTTTTTCGAAAAAACCTAATTTATACCAAAACTAACTTTTTCGAAAAAACCTAACTTATACCAAAACTAACTTTTTCGAAAAAACCTAACTTATACCAAAACTAACTTTTTCGAAAAAACCTAACTTATACCAAAACTAACTTTTTCGAAAAAACCTAACTTATACCAAAACTAACTTTTTCGAAAAAACCTAACTTATACCAAAACTAACTTTTTCTTAAAATCCTAACTTATACCAAAACTAACTTTTAAGAAAAAACCCAACTTATACCAAAACTAACTTTTTCGAAAAACCTAACTTATACCAAAACTAACTTTTTCTAAAAAACCTAACTTATACCAAAACTAACTTTTTCGAAAAAACCTAACTTTTACCAAAAAACCTAACTTTTTCTAAAAAACCTAACTTATACCAAAACTAACTTTTTCGAAAAAACCTAACTTATACCAAAACTAACTTTTTCGAAAAAACCTAACTTATACCAAAACTAACTTTTTCTTAAAAACCTAACTTATACCAAAACTAACTTTTAAGAAAAAACCCAACTTATACCAAAACTAACTTTTTCGAAAAAACCTAACTTATACCAAAACTAACTTTTTTCGAAAAAACC